>NW_027187368.1:10842093-10868717 GCF_028583685.1 Petaurus breviceps papuanus | reverse complement strand
CCCTCCCTCTCTCTGTCTCTCTCTCTGTCTCTCTCTCTCTGTCTGTCTCTGTCTCTCTCTGTCTGTCTGTCTCTCTCTCTGTCTGTCTGTCTGTCTCTCTCTCTCTCTTTCTGTCACACATACACACACATACACACATGCATGCTCATACAAAAATTAAGAAGTCTTGGAGATAGAGTGAAAATAGAAGAGAACCCAGGGAGGAGCCTTGGGAGACATACACAGTGAGTGAGATATTAATGAAGAACCAGCAAAGGAGACTTAGGAATGGTTCAAGGGATGTGAGGAGAACTAGAAGAGAACAATATCAGAAAAAAACTATAGAGTAGAGGAAATAATCAAAAGGTAATATGTATTGCCAAATACCACAGATATATCATAAAGATCAAGGAAGATTGAGAAAATACCTTTGGAAAAAGAAATTTCTGTTGAATGATGACTTCAGAAGATAAGTTCCAGAGGGTTTTTAAGAGTGAGAAAAAAGGAAGTGAAGATTTGGAGTGTAACCTGCTTTCTCAAGTTGCTTAGCCATGATAGAGGAGACATATTAGAAGATCAGAAAGGTCCTCGTTAATATAGTGTTGAGTATCTATGTGTGTCACGTGGAAGACCAGGGTTCAGTCCTGATGAGGAGCATTTGTTGAGGCAGCTAGGTGACACAGTGAATAGAGCACCAGCCCTGGAGTCAGGAGGACCTGAGATCAGACACTTAAAACAAAAACTAGCCATGTGACCTTGGGCAAGTCACTTAACCCCAATTGCCCTCCAAAAAGCAAGAAGAAGAAGAGGAGGAGGAGGAGAAAGGGTTGAATCAAATGAGGGATTTTTAAGTGTGAGAAAATACAAGGGCATCTTTGTAGGCAGCAGAGGAGGTACCAGTATGGAGGGAGAGATTTGAACTAAGAGCAAGATTTGGGAAGGTAATGGAGATAATTTCTTGGCAAAGTTGGGAGGGAATGGGATAGGATCAAAGTTGCATGTAGAGGGCATTATCTTGGCAAGGAGAAGGAGAAGATAAACTGAAGTCTCAGTTTATCTGAGACTGTAGTAAAGGAGAAGATAGTGGAAGGAGATGTCTGAGTAATTAGAGATAAGGGGGATGGAAGAAAAAGAAGTTCTTGGAGAATGATCTCTTTTTTTTCAGTGAAGTTGAGTCAGGGTCCTCAGTTGAAAAGGCAGAGATGTAGACAATGCTGTGGGAGTCTTGAGGAGAAACAAGAAAGTTTAGAACACCTGCTATTAAGAGTGGAAGAGTGGATTAGAGAAGAATAGAATGTATATCCTGTTGCATACAAGAACCAGTTGATATTAACTAACTAAAGTTTGTAATTTCATGGTTTTCTGGTTTCCTTTAGCTCTGTTTAACAGGATGATGAATAGGCATGAAGGATGGAATGGTCAGAATAATCCAGGATTAGGTCTTGGAAAGATGTGATTGGTAATAGAATGAGGAATGGGAGAAAGAAAATTGAAGATAGAGGACAGTATAGAGTTGAATTGGTTCGTCAAATGGTTGCTGTTCAGTCATTTCAGTTGTGTCTGACTCTTCACAGCCTCATTTGGGTTTTCTTGACAAAGATACTGTAGTGGTTGACCACTTCCTTCTCCAGCTTATTTTACAGATGAGGAAACTGAGGCTAACAGAGTTAAGTGACTTGCCCAGCATCGCAGAGTCAGTATGTCTTAGGCTACATTTGAACTCAGGTCCTCCTGACTCCCAGGCTGTAATTCTATCCATTGTGCCACCTCTCTACCAAAGGGTAGAAATAATAAAAGGAGAAAACTGTATCCAGTGAAGGATTGATGACCTGAGGAGAAAAATCAACTTAGGAATGGGAAAAATAGAGGTCATAATAAGGAGAAAAAAACAGAGCTAGGCTTCATAGTAAAGACAGAATGATAAAATATTACAATCACATAAAGTAATTTTGAAGTTCATGAACATGGAAATGGAACACATGGGGCTGATGGCAATGTCAAGAGTCTGGTTTGTTGAGGTAGAATAAAAGAGAAACTCCTGAAAAGTGAGTAGATTAAGGAACTTAGATGTTAGGTTATTTGAGGGGGTATCGATAAGTATTTTGAAGTCCCCTACTATGAGGACAGACGACAAAAACTATGAAACATACACTCAACTCATTGATTAAGGAAGGATAATGTCCTAGGAATCTCTATATGTTATCTACTAGGATCTCAAATAAGTGATAAATTTGGATGCCTTGAATTTCAGAGGAGAATCTGCTTAGTTAAGATAATTATAAGAGGATATGGAATTGTCAGTGGGGAGCAAGATATATTCTGGTGCCCCACACTCCACCCCCAATCAGTGAGGGGTATGAGAGAACATGATGAGAATACTAGAAGGTGTAGCAAGGGAAAAAGCCGCGTCTTATTTATGATCAGAAAAGTGTATTAGTTGTGGAGTAGACATTCTAAGGGCAAAGGAGTTGAAAGATCTAAAGAGGGGCTTTATGGAGGCCATATTGTCCTATTTGTGCCTTGTACTTGTCTATCATGGTGTCATGGGAAGAGCAGTGATCTGGGAGTTAGATGCTTAGATTCTGATTCTGACTCAGGCACCCATCTAAGTGATTAAATCACTTTACACTCATGTTTTAGTTTTCTTATGTGTAAAATTGGTAAAATGACTGGACTCTGGATCTCAAGGACTTCTTACAGTTCTGACATCTTATTTTCTAGGTTCCAACATGTCAGTCATTCTCTAATGCTGCTTCTGGCTATAATGCTCTCTTATATTAACCCTGTATTTATCTTACGCATAGTTGTTTTGTTTTGTATCATTCTCCCCACTATGAAATTAGCTCTTTGAGGGTCAGGACTACATTTTTGTTTCTCTTTGTATCCCTAGCGCTAAGCATGGTGCCTGACACTTAATGAGGTCTTGTTGAATGACCAAATAAAATAAAAGTCTATGAGAACTTATGGTTGGGATTAAATAGCGTTTTCATTAGCAAATGTGGCAAACGCGGAATAAAGTTCCGAGAAAAGCAAGGGGCATCATGGAATACAAAAGCTTCCTTATTGTTCTTCTGTGGGTACATGGGGCTTATAAACCACATCTTGAGAAATTAATTTTCTCAAAAGCTGAAAGTTCCTAATGCCCAGTTATTCCTAAATTATGTCTAAGCTTCCTTGGTGAGTATTGATTAGCATTTCCTTTACAAATGATTGATCTTAAATTGAATAAATTAAGGTCATTTAGCTGAGAGAAGACTTAGTGAACTTAAGTTAATTTGGGGAGACTGTCATATGGAAGGAGGGGTAGATTCACCCTCTTCTATATGAGAAAAAGTCTAGGCAGTACTAGATTGTGTAACAAGAGAAGAGGTAATATCAGGAGGATGCTGTGTCTCATTCAGGATCAGAAAAATGTATTAATTACAGAGCATTAGAAGGAAGAATTAAGAACAGTGGATGAGTAGCAGGAAACTTGCTTTCAATTCAATTCCAATGGATAAAGATGACTTAAAAAAAACCTGTCCCACAATGGGATGAACTACTTTATGATAGAATGGTTTTCTCATTATTAGAAGTGTCCAACTGGGGGTGGCCAGGTAGCACAGAGATTAAGATCACCAGCTCCAGTGTCGGGATGACCTGGAGATTGAATCTGGGCTCAGACACTTAGCACCCACCCAGAAACACCTGGCCGTGTAACCTTGAGCAAGTTACTTAACCCCAATTGCTTTAAAAAAAAAAAAAAGAAGTATCCAACTGCAAGTTGAAACACCATCTTTCAGTGATTCTATAGCATGGACTTCTGCACTGCATACAAAGATGTACAAAAGGATCTTCCAGGTCACATTGTGATTCTATTATTCTCTGATTCTAAGAATGCCTTTGTAATTGGCCAATTAGACTTCTTGATTTTTGAACCTTAATACACATTTACAGGATTTAAATCAGAAGAATAGAGACTGGAAACTGGATGAGGAAACTGAGGCACAGAGAAGTTAAGGAATTGTCCAGAGTGGGGAATATTTAAATACAAGTCTTTTTTACTCTAAATTCAATGATATTGGGCAGCTAGGTGGCACAATGGATAGAGTGCAGGCACTGGAGGAAGACTCATCTCCTCTAGTTCAAATGTGCCCTCAGACATTTACTAGCTGTGTGAGCCTGGGCAAGTCACTTATCCTAGTTTGCCTAAGTTTCCTCATCTGTAAAATGAGCTGGAGAAGGGAATGGTAAAGTGCTCCAGTATTTTTTCCAAGAAAAACCCCAGTGGGGACACAAAGAGTTGGATACAATTGAAAAACGAAAACATCCAATGATACATCCGTGATACTATGCTGTCTCTTTAGAAAATATTTAGTCTAACCCTTACCTTTTTTTAATTAGGGAAATTGCAAATCCCTGAGAGAAGTGACTTATTCAAGTTCACACACATAGCAAGTAGCAGAAGAGGGTTTTCAGCTTAGATCTTTTGACTCTCACTCACTGAGTGTGATAGGCTGAACATTGTGGTTCTTCCTCATACTTCTCCAGCCTCTTCTATGTAGGTCAACCTATCCAAGAGTACTTCTTTCTGGGCTGCCAATCCCATGTAGCCCCATTTTTGTAACACAACATCTGTTAGGTGTTTCTTTTCTGTCCTGATTGAACTGGAGGTCTGTTTTCTGCCAAAACACTGCCCTGTTCTTTGCTTTTTCCTGCTTCTTTCATCTGACTGAGACCAGTTTATAAATCCAGGAATACTAACGCTCTACTTCCTACCATATCATTTCAATTCTGGGTGATTTTTTTTCTGGCAGGACAGAAACACTGAATCTTGCACTTCAATAAATGGTTTGCCCAGCCCAGCCCAAAGGAGCCAACAGCCTCAGTGCAAATGAATGGGTGCCGAGTTCCAATCAGAAGCACATATACTATTTGCTGCAGAAACTTTGCCTTTAGGCTAAGCGTAAACAGCTGGCCAGGTTTGCCAGATTGTGCAGTCATATGAAAGCTATCATCTCTGCTCTGTGTAAATATGCCTTATTGGACCAAAGCCACTTTTTAGGCATATTGGGAATCATCCAGTTTCCCATAAAACACCAGGGCAAGAGCAGAGCTCTGGTTAAAGGCAAGGTCAGTGAGGACTGACAGGAAAATCAAGGGGCTTGTTTAGACTAAAGCAGGGACTGTAGGGGTCATCCTGCATTGACCACCCCCTCCCTCAGATGGACTTTACTTAATGTAATGGATGTGTCCTTGGGAAAAATCTCTAAATAGAAAAGAATCTTTAAATGACTGAGGGTCAGGGAGAAGGAATCAGATCCATCTGTAAGGTGAAAAATTCCTTTATAGAGTGAATAATCGCTAAGTTGAGACCTTTCTAGTCCTCATCATTGCTATTATCTTCCCCACTCCCACGCCCCAAATCACCTTGTATCTATTTTGTATATGTCTTTGCATGCACTAAGGGGAAACTTGGAGTAGTGGCTAGAGAACTGGTCTCAGAGCAAGGTAAACATTGGGTTCAAGTCTTGCCTCTAACACATATTGGCTGTACGACCTTGGGCAAGTCACTTAACCAACCCCTCAGTACTCTAGACAACTCACAGTCTAAGATTATATGATGTAGATATGATGATAACCTGCATTGGTTGAGGGAGTTTTCTCATTAGGGCATTCTCTATACCAGTGAAATCATTGCTCCAGTCCTTATCCCTAGCTTGATGCTGCACTGGTCAGAGTACTAGGCATGGATTTAGGAAAATGAGTTCAGATTGTCTCAGACACTTACTTGCTGTGTGACCCAGAACTTAGCACAGTGTCTGACACATAATAGGTGCTCAATGCTTATTGATTGACCTTGGTCTGTCTCAGTTTCCTCTTCTGTAAAATGGAAATAATAATAATAATACCAACCTCCTAGGATCAAATGAGATAATAGCTCTAAATTTCTTAGCACAGTGCCTGGCACACAGTAGGCACTTAATAAATGCTGTGATTATGTTTAAGATCATTATGATTATTGTTGTTATTCCCGTCAAGGACACCATGTCTCCATATCTCTGGGATATATCCCTTTCTATCTACTCACACAACCACCATCCTAATTCAGAAGAAGAGGGTTTAGTTTAGAATTGGGAGTACCAGCATGGATTGGTATCCTCTTGTGAATAAAATAAGTATTTTACATTGTGGGCATTTGCAATAAACCCTGGAGGAATTTTATTAAAAGATGCAAAGAGGAATAGACAATGAAGCATAGAAACTATGGAGGATACAACTCTAGTGTCTTTATTGGAGTAAAATAGCCCCTTGCCTGGATTTAAGTAGCCTAGTAGTTGATGTCCCTACCTTACTTCTTCTCACTCCAATCTATCCTTCACACGGTTGCCAAAGATTTTCTTAAAGCACATATCTGGCCCTGTCACCCCCCCTGCTCAACAAACCCCAGTGGTTCCCTATTCCCTCCATAATCAAATATAAAATCCTCTCACATCTTCGCCCTCCCTGTCTTTTCAATCTCTACACATTACTGCATAGTCCAGTCATGCTGGCCAATTTGCTATTCCTTATAGATGATGCTCCTTTCACTTTTCCGTGTCTTTGTATTGACTGTTACCCATACCTGGAATACTTACTAGCTGTGGGACCCTGGGCAAGTCATTTAACCCCATTTACCTGTTTCATCCCTTGTAAAATGATCTTGGAAAAGAAATGACAAACCGCTCTAGTGTCTTTGCCAAGAAAACCCCAAATGGGGTCACAAAGAGCCAGACATGACTGAAAAACAGCTACAACATCATACCTGGAATGCTTTCCCACCTCATTTCTACCTCTTAGATTTTTTTTCAAGATTTAACTTAAACCTGTCTTTTCTAGGACTCCCAGATACTTAGTGCCATTCTCTCTAAAGTTATTTATCACCATTTCTATGGGTCTTACACACAACTATTTATGCACAGTCTCCCCTCCCTAGATGGCAAGATCCTAGAAGGCAGTGACTACATTCACTTTTGGCTTTCTATTCCCAGGGTCTAATTTGATGCCTGGCACGTAGTAAGAATAAGAAAATGTTTGTTGATTAATTGATTGATCTTCCTTCAAGGCTTATTTAAGTTGTTGCCTTCTCTTTGTAACCTTTCTAGATCTTCTGTTTTAACTGAACGTTTCTTCTTAACTCTCACATTTTCTAGAACTTTTTTATGACTTTCTTTTTTATCCCTATCACTGAATGTCATGTTTTATATTTTTCAGAATATATGTTGTATCTCCAACAGTTGCATATAAATTCCTCAAGGGAACCTCACCCAGTACCTTGGATATAATAGGTACCTAAAAATATGAATTGAAATATAGCATCCTGAGTCTACTTAAATACTAGAACATCTGTAGTATATACCTGAGGGTGGCATTCCTGTCCATAGAGACAATGATATCACTATATTCCTTACTTTTTACATTAATGATCTATAATCCCATCTATATAGGTGTTCCTTCAGCAGTACACATTCGTGATTCTCATGCTTTGTAGCTCTATGTTCTATAAATACCCTACCTCCCCAAGGTATCCCTCCAAATAAACCTCTAAATTTCTTATTTTGCATGGATACCAATGAAGCAAATGGATACCAGTGGAGTGCCTGGACATCCATCCCTGTCATTACATGACCAGCACACCTCCTTTTCTGGTCATATATCTCTCTGTGATCCTTATTCTCCATGACACAGAAGTAATGCAGTGGCTAGGGAGCTGGGCTGAGAATGAGAACATAATGGAGTTCAAATCCAGCTTTAGACACTTACTAGGTGTGTGTCACCCAACTTCTGTCCACTTCAGTTTCCTCATCTGCAAAATGGGGATAATAATGGTATCTACTTCCCAGGGTTGTTGTGAGGATCAAATGAACACGGTGCTTGGCACGTAGTAGGAATTTAAGAAATGCTATGGCATTGCGTCATCATTGTCATTATCGCTTTTCCTATTCAGATCCTCCTTGATAGGACATGCACACACCTCTCCATTGCCCTTTGGGAGGTCCACAACTTTAATTCTTTACAAATGATGGTGTTTCATGACTCACAGCAGTACACAATCATTGGACACATTAATGTTTAAAAGATGAGTCTTTGTTTCTAGGACAAGCTTGAGATCATTAAAATAACTACACAACTTCCCAAAGGCAACCCAGACTGCTCTCCTGCTATTTGAGGCAGGGCCCATTTCATTATCTATATACGTTGTTTGTCCAAGAGGGGGTTTGTTCTGGACTTAAAACACTTTTGAGGACATTGGGAGACTAGTTCTGAATGTATTGGAAAGAAGGGTGGGCATTAATTGCTTAGAAAAATCAGACCCTATTATTGCTAAAGTAGGTAACTGAGAAAATTGGCCTATGATAGTTATTTCCTTATTTTTACAAAATCTTTATGGGTTTGAACTAGACACTTATTAAGGACATTCTTGAAGAAGTTATGAGAAATAAAGCAAGAAAACTTTCACAAATAATATTCTATGGTAATCATCTGTCCATTTACACAATTGATTAATAGTTATAGACTACTCAAGATTTCATTGTTTGAATATATGTATATGAGTATATATGTATGTATGTATGTATATGTGTGTATAAATATACATACACATCTTTCTGTCTGAGGAACTTTATTGGAAGAGAGCCTTTAAGCTTGTATTTTTCTCTGTTGAATCTATATATGTGTATATGTGTGTATGTCTATGTGTATGTATATGTAGTGTGTACATAAACATACTCATGTGAGAATATATATACACACATGTATGTGTGTATAATTTTATTGAATAAAGCAAAATCAACCTATAACCTTAAAGGATCTCTTTCAATAAAATGTCTCTTACACATATGTGAAAATCATATAAAATCCATTGCAAGATGTGATAACGTGGATAGCTTTGTTTGATGATACTTAGAACATTAATATAAAGTGAGAAATACATTAGGGATGCATTTGCTTGTTTATAGGTGTTTACCACTACCACAAGACTCAAATGGAAGAGTGATTTATTTATTATAGAGGATAAGGTTCTCCAGATACTCTTGTTTTCATGTTACATTGTGCTTATTACAATAAGCCTTGGAACACTGGAGAATCGCTTAAGTGACATCCACAATCACTCTAAAAATTTCAATCTATGCATTAGAATCCAAATGGATGAAAAATGACTACTATACAGATGATAATATGTACCTGGATGAACAACAAACCATAGAGCCAGTCTATTATTACATATATACCTTGGACATCATTCTATATCATGAAGAAAAAGAATTTTTGGTTAAGAGATCTTCCTAGTATAACCTCTGTCTCATAAACGGAATTCATGATTCTGGTGGCTTTTTGGTTGAACTACATATATCAGGTTTCTATTTTCTTGAGAATAAAATTATTTCCAGGAGTTTGACTTGAAGGACTCTATGCTCAGTCATCCCTGTGAAGTCACCCATTAATGTATGATTTTATTTTCAGCCAAAGAAAAATAAAGTTTATTAAAATTTTGCCATAATAGGTAGACTCTTTATAAAAATTAAATTTTATGCTTATTTTTAGTTTACATCATTTATTTCCACAAGATTTTGAGTTAAAAATTTTCTTCCCATTTTTCCCCTACCCACCACCCCAAAACAGCAATCTCACTGAATATCCTCTCCCCCAATCTCTTCCCTCCTATATCTTCCCCCATTCCCCCTCCTATTTTAAGTAGGGCACAGTGGATCTCTATGCCCCAGTGCCTGTATATCTTATTTCCTAGTTGCATGTAAAATAATAATAATATATATACTTTTAAACATTTGATTTTAAAACTTTGAATTCCAGATTCTTTCCCTTCCTCCCTCATCACTCACCCTTACTGGGAAGATAAGCAATTCAATATAGGTTGTATATGTGTAGCTATGTAAAACATTTCCACAGTGGATATATTGTGAAATACTGACTATATTTCCCTCCATTAATGCATGATTTTTAATCCATATATGCAGGTGGTCCTAGTTCATGTAGATGGTACTTTGGGGACTACGATTTTGTTTCAGTGTTTTGCTGTCTTCCAAGTATGGAAATATTATTCTTTTGACTTTGCCTCTCTGATATTGAGTCAAGGAGAAATACTGTATCTGTCCAAAAATCAGTAGCACTTAGGGAAGACAAAATCTTTTTTAGGATAGGAAAATAATTAGACACAGCATGAAGCATGTTTGCATTGTATCTTTTATCATTCTGAACCTCTGTATAGAATTGATCATGATATGAACTGGAAATAACAGATGAATCTTAAAAATACCTCATTACTTTGATATTATTTTAGCCAGGACATAAGGAAGAAATATCTCTTTTCATACAGGGAACCCAGTTTTTCAGAATCAAGGCACCTTTCCAGTATATCTTCAGAAAGTCCAGTATTAGTGTCCAAAAATGAATTTGTTATTGTTGCTGCATGGTTGTGTCATCTGAACTTGTTTGTTTAAAACATCTAGATATTAATAATTTAAGTAACAACTGATATTTATGCAGAGCTTGAAAGCTGGCAAAACATTAACTTCATTACAGTCTTCCTGGGTAATTTTAAAAACAACACTATCCCCATTTTTTGCAGGGGAGAAAACTAGGCTTCAGAGAGGCAAAGTGACTTGTACAAAAGTACCCAGTTAGTATGTGACAGAGTTGGAATTTGAACCCAGGTCTTTTGATTCACAATTCAGTACTCTTAGCAGTTTGGTATGAGTCTGCCTTTTAAAAATACTTTGAAATGTAATACATGGACAAAAGACATCATGATTGCACTGGTAAGATACACACAAAGGTACAAACACAAAGACATTCATGCCCATATTTGTGTGTGTATAAAATGTTCCAATAGGAGCATTTACAGTATTTTTTGTTATCTAAGTACTGAGTCTATAAAATTCATATCATATGTACATATACACATCTACATATGCATACACACATACAGATATAGATAGATAGATGGATATAGGCAGCTTGGTGGTGCAATGGATAGAATACTGGGCTTGGAAGCAGGAAGACCCATCTTCCTGAGTTCAAATTTGACTTCAGACATTTGACAGTTGTGTGACCTGGGCAAGTCACTTTACCTTTTTTTGCCTCAGTTCCTTGTCTGTAAAATGAACTGGAGAAGGAAATGGCAAACCACTCCAGTAAGCTTTGCCAAGAGAACACCAAATGAGGTCATGATTAGTAAACAACAATATAAATATGTATATAAAACATTCCTGTTATAAGATGAAATGGGTACAGCAGGGTTAGGTTCTCAGGTTGATTTTTCAATTTTGTCACCTAATTATTAAATAAGAACACACACTGTCATAGAGGCTGAGTTGCTTATTCTCAAGCAACATGTTAGATCCACTGATTGAGGGTTGTAAAATTCATTTCATTTCATTAAAGGTAGAAAGAGAACACATTAGGGAGGAAGAGAATGGGAGGCAGGTCATAGAATTTTGGAGTTTGTAGTATAATCAGATGGCATGGCTTAGAATAAGGAAGGAGTAAGGACCTTTTCCTTCACCCATAACATATATATATATATCCTTTTGGAGGGCAATTGAGGTTAAGTAATTTGCCCAAGATTACACAGCTAGTTTTTTTGTGTAGGTGTTAAGTGTCTGAGGCTGGAACCGAACTCTGGTCCTCCTGACTCTGGGGCCAGTGCTTTACTCACAGAGCCACCTAGCCACCCCTTCACCTATAACATATTAATTAAGTATCAAGGGCATGTTAGCTTTTGATTTTGCATACCAGAAATGGCCATTCCCATCCTCAAAACTTCCTTATACCATCCAGTAATTACAACAATAGGAAGTTATCTTGGTTTTCTCCAGTAATTTGCCCTGCCTTGATCATGATTGTGTTGTATGTGTTGTATGTTGCAAAATCATGGCAAATTCCAGAATATGTTCTAGACTATAGTATGTCCTAGAATACATAATAGAACCTGTGCATATTCTTGAATATCTGCATCAGCAAGAAATTTTAAATTCTTTATTAAAAATTTCTGGTGTCATTCTGACAGCTAACTAGAAAATCCATCATCTTGGCAGACCAGATGACAAAACAAGGTGAGGCAGTTTGGAGTGTGGCATAATCCCATTGCATCTCCTTCACTTTTGAGAGAATCACAGGAGCCAAATGCATTTTAGCAAAGGAGTAGTCAGTCACAGATGGCTTTGCCAATGTGCTGAAGGCCCTGAAACCTTGGATCACTGAGAAGAAAAGCATTTTTTTTCTAAAGTATTTAAGTTGATGTTTGTAGAAAGGAAGCCATGGCACTCCCTGGGCTCCAGTTGAAACAACAGTCTTTCCATGAACATGGAGCATCTGCTAATAAAATTGTTTGCATGCAATCCATGTAAGAAGATAATTTCAGGACCAAAAAAAAATGAGTAAAGTAAATTTTAAAATAAATAAATAAATGAAGAGTACAGGGAAGAATTTTTTAATAGGGCTTAGTATGATATGTTTAAGAGAGTATCCTTTATATGCTATTGAACTTTCCATGGCCACATCTGTTTGCCTTTCATAAAGTTTTTTTTAAATCCCATAAAACTGAAATCCTTTGACTCTGCCTATGTTTCTATATAGCAAACCTCAGTAATACTTCCTACATACTAAATATAACTATATTCTCTTTCAACCCTCATTCTTCTGTTTACTTCCTTCATTAATATGCCTGCCAACAGTTTGTGATGAGTCTGGCAACTTGAATCAAATTTGTTGTTATCCCTTAATAAATAGAATTATAAAGAATATTTCTATGTATACATGTATATACATACTCAAATAAACATATGTATGCATGTATATGCATATATGTGTGTGCATGCATATGCTTGTGTGTATGTATTGATCTGTATATATACATCCCTACAAAAGGTGTGTATGTGTACCTCGGTATTTTGATGCTATATATTTCAGCATTATTTCTTAGGTATGCATACACATATATACACACATGCATGTACATAGAGGAAAGATAGCCTTGAGTAGTTGATCAGGGGCCACCACTGGAGTCAGAAAGAGCTGTGCTCAGGTCCTGACTCTGACATATTTTAGCTGTGCAAACAAGAACAATTCACTTAACCTCTCTGTGCTCATCAGCTAATACTTTTAAAAATTGACAGTATACATCGGTAGAAGGAGTTTCCCATAGGGGACGGCTAGGTGGCATAGAGAGTAAAGCATCGGCCCCAGAGTCAGGAGGACCGGAGTTCGGTTCTGGCCTCAGACACTTAACACCCACACGCACGCGCGCACACACACACACACACACACACACACACACACACACACACACACAAAATAGCCGTGTAACCTTGGGCAAGTTACTTAACGCCATTTGCCCTCCAAAAGGCTAAAATAAAATAAGAAAGAGTTTCCCTATTGCAACAAGTTGATGGAAATATAGATCTGTACTTTGTAATCAAATATATGAAAAAAAAAACTTGTGATTTTGTTGACCTAGTATAGACTGCAAGCTTTCTATACTGTAGTAGACAAGTTTAGTAGAGATAGCAAATAGATTAGTCTGTATAAATAATTATAGTAATTCTATAGCATTTTAAAGTTTAAAAATATCTCTTCCGCTTAGCAACCCTGTGAGGTAACAGTGCATGTATTCTGATCTCTAATTTATAAATGAAGAAGCAGAAACCCAGAGAGGGAACTGAATTACCAGAATTGTCACATTGTTGAATAACTGATGTGTCAAAATTGAAAGAGAGTAGCTTTTCAGATGCAAATTTGAATGGCAGGAAAAAAATCTCCCTTTCCTGTTTGTCATAACTCAAATCAGAGACTCTCTTTTTAGGCAAGTGGCTATTTAGGTGAACAAAATTGCATTGTTTATACCATCAATTTAGTTTCCCCAGCAACCTCAATTTTCCTCAAAGGACATCCTCAGAATGTACATCCTCTAAACAGTTATTAAAACTTAACTGGGAAAAAATGAGTTGATGCATCTGCATTTGAGGAGACTTTTCACTGAAACCATGAGTGGTCAGTGAGAAACAAATCATGGCAGAAAGCCACAGAACTCCTTTATAGATGGGGCCTCACTACCTGTAATACAATCTCAGTTACAGGAAAGAGTTCCCTATTATAAAAGCCCTTTTATGAGCATCATTCATGCAGGCGTTTCTTATCTAAAGGTTGAACTAATTTTGATGAAATCCTCAGGGATTCCAAAAGATGGAAGATAGTATGTTTTATGGGATGGTACAGTTGTGCAATGAAGCAATGAAAAGAGAAAGTGGGGAGGAAGTGATCTCAGCTGACATCTATATGTATATTTACAGGGTGAGGAGGGAGGGAGGTAAGGACCTATTCTTTAGTGTGCAGGCACTGGATTATAAAATTGTATAGCTTCAGGTAATCTCTAGAAGATATCAAGGCCTTTCCTCTGCCTCTCCATAGCACTGAATCTAAACCATTTCGTATGTATAGCTTTATTTTATCAGAGAAAGGCAAAGCATAAGAATTGTTGTTGTTCAGTTAGTTGTTCCAGTCATGTCTGATTCTTCATGACCCCTCTTAGGATTTTCTTGGCAAAGGATACTGGAGTGGTTTGCCATTGGCCATTCTCAAATTAATTTAAGACGTGTAGATAGTCAGGTAGGTCTAAGGAAATCTAATTTGAAAATTGAATTACTCAAATTATATGTCATAAGGCAGCATGGTCAGCAAATAGAGAACTGTCCTCAGAGTCATGATGATATAGGTTCAAATCTCTGACACATGCTGGTTGTGTGACTGTGGTCAAGTCAACTAACTTCACAGTGTCCTAAGCAACTCTCCGTAAATTGCATTATTTGAGGAAGTTCCATGCTGGTAAGTCCTTATACCAATGAACTCATAGATCCAATATATATTTCATGCTTGTGTGTCTATGTGTAAAATGTGGTGAAAATCTTTTCCCTATCACAAATATCACTTGAATTTGATAAGAGTAAAATTCTTAAAGTATGGCAAAGAAAAATAAATGTGGAAATTTTAAAGCTTTAACCTAGAGGTCAAATTGAATCAATTAGCAAAGACCATAATTGCAAATATTTTGATCTCTTCCAGGCAAGACGGATCACCCATCACAATACTTGGCAAATAGTAGATGCTTACTGAATGTTTGTTGATTGATTGAGCCATCAATCAGACTTTGTCCTGAATCAGAGTACTTTGGAAGCCCTGAAAGCATGCAGATGCACAGCATGAAGAGGCTGGAATGATACGTATAAAAATAATCTCACAAAAGAGTCATTGTGGTGGCACAGAAGCTCAAGACACAAGCCCAGAAGAAGAGAATGACTCTAAAACTTTCACAAGTAAAGTCTCAGAGAAAAGCACAGCTTGGGCACAAACTCAACTAGAATTCCTAGAAGAGATGAAGCAAGAGTTAAAAACTTTAAAATTCTTTTATGAGAGTACTTGAGGAAAACACAATTGAAAAACAAATGATATCTATAGAAGAAAGAATTGGAAAGAGAATTAACAAGTCTGTTCATGAAGCACAACATCTTATCCAAGCAACAAACTCCTTAAAAATCAGAATAGACCAAATAGAAGCTAATGACTCCATGGGGCAACAGGACATATTAAACAAAAGTCAAAGACTGAAAAATATGATTGACCTGAAAGATAATTCTTTCAATTATGCAAACATAATTGACCTGAAAGACAGATCAAGGAGAAAAAAAATTAAGAATCATTGGAGTAGCCGAACAAGAAGACTAAGAAAGATTCCAGACATTATACTTCAAGAAATCTTAAAAGAAAATTACCCAGATTCCTTAGAACTAGAAGATAAAATATAAAATAGAAGGAATTAACTGGTCACTTCCTGACAGGAACACTGAAATAAGACTCCCAGGAACATCATAGCCAAAACCCAGAGCCTCTAGATCAAAGGAAAAAAATACTGCAAGCAACTAGAAAGAAAGAATTCAAATACTGAAGAAGCATAATCACATACTATTTAACATCCATCAAAATAATGGAATGGAGAATGTGTAATACAGTATTTCATAAGGCAAAGGATATGGGCTTATGGTTATGAATAACTTACAAAGCAAATTTAATCCTATAAGGGGAAAAATGAACTTTCAAAACTTGATAAAAAGACTAGTTTCATAAATACTCTGAATTTCAAACACAAGATTTAAGAGAAACATAAAATGTAAACATGAATGAAAATGGTAGAAGATTAAATAAAATGTACTCACATTCAAATATGAGGTAACATATATGTCATCTCTGAACCCTATCATCATTAGAGTTTGTAAAAGGAGTCTAATCAGGCAAGGTCTAAGAACATTTCTATTATGTCTTGATGATCTTAAAAGAAGAGTGCAAGAAGAGGGGAAAAAGGAATACCCTGAAAAGAATGCAAAGGAAGCTTAGGGACCATTGTTTCATGTAATCATGCAGTAGAAGTTGTTTGTCCTTCATTTTTGTAGAGGACTGATGACACCATTGGGTGATATTTTGACCTTTGGGTGTGCACAAAGTCATCAGCTTCACTCTCTGTTTTGGACTCATCCAAGTCCAGTAGCAAGACAAAAGTCAGGACAGTTGGTGATTGCCCAGTGTGCAGTGAATGACTTCAGTGTCTTCCATATCTGGTCAAGGTCTAAGCACTCCACAGTGTCTGCTTCAGTTGCCTTTATGGCTGTTGGAAGAAATTGTTCTTATCACTCATTCTACAGGGGGGATGCCTTCACGTGCATGGGGTAGACTTCCCCCTGCTTAATCAAGTGGTTTGCCATTTACATTCTGATAGAGAAGTGAAGGACTTGGAGTTGAGAATGAGGCTTTTTTTTTCTTTGAATGTAGCCAATATGGAGATGTTTAGATTATTTATGCAAGTTTGTCATGGGTATTGTTTTTCTTCCATTATCAATCGATGGGAGGCATTTGGAACAGGAGATTAATAAAATAGATTTTTGCTGACTGAAAAAAAATATTGAAAAAAGAGAAAGAAAATGCTGACACTTGTCTTCCCTACCTTCCTCACACAAGCCAGAGCACAAGAGTAATTAGCCTTCAATGAGCTGGGTAACTGATTTTCAGAATCAGAGACACTTCTTTCAAGTGCTTAAGCAGTGGAGTACAGTAAAAAAGAATGTTTGGGGAATCAGGTGATGTTACCTCCTCCTGTGTTGTATAGGGAAATGGGGTTCAAATTTTACCTTTGTTGACTATTGCCTGAATGAATCTGGACAAATTACTTAACCTCCATGGGCTATAATTTTCTCACTTGTAAAATAAACATATATCACTTCTGATGTCTTTTCCAGATTTAAATCTGTGATCCCATGATCTCTCTCCTTTGCCACTAATTTACTATGTCGTCTTGGGCAAGTTATTTCTTTCTCAGTCTCTTGTTCATAATTGATAGGAGGAAGTTGAATTAGGGGATTTCTAAGGACCCTTCTAAATTTATTGTTCTAGCGTGATATCCTTGACTGAAGGATTTAGCTTTAGCATATTATGTTAAAATGTGACATTTCATGGAAATTTAAATATTTCTTACCATAACTTAATATCCTTTGGTGAAATAGGAAAACCTTTGAATAAGGGGATACTGTGACTCAGGGGTCACTCTCTTTTGACCTCTTTAGCCTTCAAGCTCTTCGTGGTATTACTTGGGAAGCAGCTGGATCCATACCCATGAAGTCAGAGGGCCCCGGACACATCATTGTTTAAAAACAAACTCCTTGAAATGAGCTTTGAGTGTTCCAAAAGGAATGAATGAAACCAGCTTGTTCCTTTGTGCTTAGGAAGGCAGGCTGCCTTATGTCTTCTGGCCTCCGGATTCCCACAATGAAATAACTCCCTCAACTAGGCTACAAAACATAAGAGTAACCAAGGACATCACCCATAGAGAATGTGCCCTAGATTTAATTTTTTTTTCTTTCAGATTAAGAGCATCTACTTTTCTTGTGAAGCTAGAGAGGAAATGACAGCTTCATTCTCTCTCTTTTCATTTACATTGACCTCAACCAAACAGCTCTTGGTTTAACTTTGTCCCTATAGACACAAATCCTAATAGAGAACATATGTTGTAATAAACAAAAACAAGAAAAAAAATACTAAATTGGTGGAGCTTGCATCCAGCTTTCTTTAGAGGGAAGCTGAAATAACATAAATGAATTTTAACAAACCATTATTGAGCTCTTAACTCTGTGCTGAGTGCTAGGAAAACTACAAAGATGGATAAAGCATGGTGTCTACCCTTGCAAAGTTTCCCATCATGGTCTAGTAGTGAGAGTAGGAAAAGGGAAGAGGAAGATATAAGGGATTCCACACTAACATGAATGACTAATACAAAATAGTACATGAGTGAATATGGGAGAGAGGTGCACAGAGCAATGGAGGTTCAAAGTAGGGGGGAAAGTGCCAGGAGCATAGAATCTAGAGATAGAAGGGCTGCTAAGAGAGCATCTGGTCCAAACTTCATTTTTAGACAAGGAAACCAAGGCCCATAGAGGTGAAGTGATTTACCTGAATCCTATCCCTTGTCTGGTGACATAAGATCTTAACAATATATCTACTATACAGATAAGACTTAGAGTATATAATAGCATTAATTAGTTGCTTAATTAATCCAACGAAAATGTATAAGGTGCTTGTTGTGTATATAGACCTGTGCTTTATTCTGGGATAGGAACAAAGTTTGGATAACAAACAATACCTGCCCTCATGTAGCATATAGTTTAATAGGAGAATAAAAAACCACTTCAGAGCAGTGGCTCACAATATTACACAAGTGAATGAGAAAGGTACAGTATAAAGTGTTCACATAGGTTTCATCCTAGGTGACAAAAGTTGGAGGATCAGATCTTTCAAATAAGACAGTATCTCCTATAGCATCCTTGTTGAGTAAAACCACCAGTGGAAAAGCAGAGAATACCTAGAAATTTCCCTTCCTTTGTGCATGATGTAATACTGAATGACGAGGCCTGCAGAACAAGCAGCTAGCCAACCAGACAGATGATCTCAGCTCTTTGCTTGCATTCCAAAGCCCTACAACTCACTGAAAAAAAAAACAGCCTCACAGGTGTTTGAGAACTCAGCAACGTTTGGACTCCTTATGCCGGACCACATCTCTAACTCCCGGGAGATGCAGTGCAAGGAACATCAGATACTGTCTAGCCTGGCTCATTCAGTTGAATGGAATGACTTTGAAGGGAGGAGCAAAGGAGGAACAGAAATAGATGCATCCTTAGCAGCAGCCATAGGGGAAAATGCAGGGCTTAAGTAGGGGATGATAGATGTATTTTATCTCCGTATGCGCTAACGTTTTTAAGCAAGACCAGAAGGTTGAGGTTGTACTTGGGCTTATTATCAAAGGCTTAGTGCTTGAGTAAGTAGTTTACTATCCATCTTCTCTCATGTGGTTTTTGGTCTCCTTAAAATCTAGTTTAGTTCTGTGACCTATAAGTTTTGATTAGGGCAAGCAAACAAGCTGTGGAAAGCAAGGGAAATTCTGAGATCTTGAATGAGAACTAGAGAGAGAAGAGGAAAGGAATATAAATATCCCAGAGAAGAAGGAGAGAAGATGCTCATTTTCCTAAGGAATTATGATGATAATAATTATAAATAATTATTCTATTATATAATTGTTATTATTAATATTTCTATAGTGCTTTAAGATTTACCTGTGTACTTTACTCTCAGACCTGTGAGGTAGCAAACAAGAGTTAAAATAGATACGTATATATGTCATATATATATATACACACACACACATATATATTTATCAAATGCATATATTTGTCAAAATGCATAACTTGTTAAAATATATGTATATACACACACACATATATATATATTTATTACAAATTTTTGCTCTCTTTTTTCCTCAAGCCTTTCAAGCTTGCTCTCTCTCCCCTTTCTTCCTTATCCCTTCTCTCTCTACCTCTTTCTCCTTCCCTCTGTCTTCCTCCCTTCCTTTCTCTCTCTCCCTCTTTTTCCCTCTCCCCTTCCCTTCCCCTCTCTCTCCATTTGTATGTGTGTGTGTGACAGACAAATGCTGACAGCATTTTGCAGGGAATCCAGTTATAATAACAGTAACTAGCATGTAAATAGCACTTTCAGGTTTAGAGAGCATTTTATCTCCCCTGCTCTCTCTGTCTTCTACTTTTCTCCCCTGTACAAGGGAAATGAAAAGTGGTTCTTCTTAATTAAAGTCCCAGAGACAGAGTAGGGTATGAAAAATACTTAGGATTATGGGATTCAGGATGGGAAGGAGTTTCCCAAGTTGTCTGGTTTATTTCCCTCACAGTATAGATGAGGAAGCTTTCCCAGAGAAGTATATTTCTCAAGGACATAAAGTGAGTTAGTACCAAAGTAGGTTATCTTGACCAATGGTGTCAAACTCAGAGAGAAACAGATTCTACTAGCTCTCATAAGGATCCCTGCAGGCTGAATATTAATTTAGAAAATCCAATATTAACATCTGTGTACTATTACATTTTTATTTATTTTGCTAAATTTTTCCCAATTATTTTAATCTGGTTATCGCCTCACTCCGGGAGTATTGTGGGCTGCAATGTGGCCAGTGGGCTTCGTGTTTGACCCCTCTGCTCTTGCCTTTCCCACTACACCATTATTCACTTTAACAAGCTTGAAGTACTGAAATGGAGAGACTTTCTAGGCTTCTGGAAATCTGGAGGGAATTTAACTCATTCAGGCACTGAGCATTGTTCACTGCTATCCTGAGGAGGGCTAGGACACACTTTTTTCTTCTTTTCCCTTGTCTACACTAGGCTTGTTGACTAGTCCTAGACACATATCATCCCTTCTCTTTACTAGGCTTCCAGATCCCCTGAGAGCCACAACATATCAGGCTTGCCTTAAATCAGGGTTCTTGTTTTTGCTTTTAACCTATATTGTTGTCATGGACCCCTTTGACAGTCTTTTGGAGCCTAAGGACCCCTTCTTAGAATAATGTTTTGAAATTCTTAATAGGATTACAAAGAAAACTAATTATATTGAAGTAAAGTCTTCAACCACTCCCCACTTCACCCTAGGTTAACAATCACTGCTGAAAGTCATCCAGAGACACAATAGCCTCCTGTCTAGAAGCATGCCACCTTCTGTTCATGCCTGATAATAGGCAAGCTTCCAGATGTCTTGGAGAATGTGGTGACAGCTTGGACAGTTGTAGGGTCTGCTGAAATCTGAGAAAGTCAGCACTTAAATACCTAATAACTTGCCTTTTTAGCAAGCCTCACTTCTTTCTGGACTCATTCCTCAATGGTTTAGCATAATTTCAGTGTTCCATAATTCCAACTCTCCTTACTCTTACCCTGTGATACTGAACCATTTAATGCCAAAGAACAAACTCCCTTCCCCAACTCCAGCCATCAGCTCACTGATGTCTTCTTCAACCCTCCTCCACCAATGTGGTTCTCCAGATATCCACCATCCCCCATTTCTACCGTGCTCTGTGGAGCTCCTGATTTATAACTAACTGTCTCATCTTATACCATTCTCTCTCTATTCCCTTAATCTTCTGTAACTCACTTGAGACCTGGATCTCTCCAGATAACACTGCATTCCTGGCCTCCCTTTCCATACTTTCACTCAAACTCCCAACTTACTAGTCATGATAGAGAAGTTGGAATACTATTTCCTCCTTACTATCACTTCCAGGCTTTCTTTCTGAAGTCACCACTCAGCAACCCCTCCTCCTTTGAGATTCATGTAAACTGAATTTATCACCCAGTCTAGAATCTGGTAGCTATGATCTGTTGAACCCCAGGGCATTCTCCCTCCTTTCTCAATTAATTCAGTTCCTGGATCATAGCATTTGTCTTCATCCCAAATGCAGCTCTCATTCTACATTAAACTTATGTATTGATTTCTTCTAAAACATTTCCTGTTCCTCAATTATTTATTTCCCATGATCTCCTCCACTCTGAGAGATGGACTACATGTAAAAAGTCATACCTTTTACAATGCCACTTCTGTGTTCAAGAACTGAGAGTTTCTTTTATATGATCATAATATTTTATCTTTCTACTCCTACCTAAACCTATTCTTCATTTTCACCACAAACTACTAATCCCTTGATCCCTCAATATCAGCTCAATATATCACCTTTGCTCTGGCTATAATCTCTTCCCTTCCTGGTCTTGATGAACCAGCTAAACTCTATACTATAGTCTAGCCTCAAATCCCTTGTTTCCATATCTTGTAACTGACTGAACTTTGCCAAACCCCAGTCCTAATTTATATATACCATTTATCTCCTTAACTCCTTTGTGCTGATGAATAAAGCAAGAGGAAGTCATAAAAACATTTTGACTGGATAAAACTTACCCTAGTTAATCTCAACTAGAAATTTGCTGTAGCAAGACAACCCTACTGATCCTCCATATTTAATTCCATATTCCACTTGCCACAGCTGTTGTTCTAAATTGTCTCTTCTTTCCTTAAGCCTGCTATCCCTTTCCTACTCTCAGCTGAGGACCTTGCCAAAAAGAAAAAAAAATCTAGGGCTATTAGCTGAGAGTTCCTGCTTATCATCATGTAATCTTCTCTCACACTCCTCTGACCTCATCTTCCTTTACGTCCTCCTTCATGATAATTTTTGATGATGATGCAACCCTTCTCCTTGTACAGGTCAGTCCCTCTACATGTACCCTTGATGCCATTTCCTCCTCTCTTTTCTAGAGAATTTCCCTCCAAATCATCCATCATCTCTCTAATCTTCAATATCTCCCTGTCTACTGACTCCTTTCTTACTGCCTTCAAACCTATATTCCTCATCCTTACAAAACCTGTACTTGACCCAACCATACTTTCCAGCTATCATACCTTTTCCCTCTCTATCCTAGTTAAAGTTCTTTAAAAAGCCTTCTCTTCTCTTCTTTTCTAAACACTCTGCAATTTGTCTTCCATCAGTTGAAACCACTCCCTCTGAAGTTACCAAATGGTCTCTCATTTCCCAAATCTAATGACTTCTTCTCCCCCCCCCCCAATCCTAATGCTTTTTGACATCTGTCACATTTGACAATTCTGACCACTTCTTCCTGGACACTATTTTCTCTATGGATTTTTGTGACTGTCCTTCCTTTGCTTCTCCTTCTACTTGTCTGACCACTTCTCTTCAGTCTCCTTTGCTAAATATTCATCTATATCCATGTAATTTCCACTAATTTTTAGTGTTCCCCAAGGTTCCATGCTAGAATCTCTTCTCAGTTGGTAATTTCATCAGATGCTGTGGTTTAGTAATCATCTCTATGAGAATGTTTACTATATAATGCTTATATAGATGTAGTTTCTCGCTTAAGCTCCAGTCCCATATCGCCAACTACTTAAACAGCATTTTAAACTGATATACCATAGGTATCTCAAACTCAGTAAATCCAAAACAGAATGTTATCTTACCTATCAAACATAGACTTCTTTTGAACTTCTCTGTTATTCTTAGTGGTACTTACCATTTCAATGTCATTCTTTTTTTAAAATTTATTTTATTTCATTTTTTTTGCTTTCTGGAGGGGAAGGCAGGGCATCTGGGGTTAAGTGACTTGGCCAAGGTCACGTGGCTAGTAAGTGTTAAGTTTCTGAGGCCGAATTTGAACTCAGGTCCTCCTGACTCCAGGGCCAGTGCTCTATTCACTGAGCCACCTAGCCACCCCCATTCAAAGTCATTCTTAATTCCTTACTCTTCCTTGCCTTATGTCTCTAGTCAGACAAATTTTGTATTTTATTCCCCTCTCATGAATGCACCTCTGTACCTCTATCAACCTGGTATAAACTTCTACCATCTCTTCATGGGAATTCACTTTTTATTTCCAGTCACTTTCCTCCCATCTGCAGAGAACTGATTTGGCTTATTACTCAAGAGTTATAAGTCTTTCCAGGGGCAGCTAAAGTGAAGTAATCTCCTGGAATAACACTCTTTGTCCTCGTAGATGGCTGTGGACCCAAGTGCAGCTAAATAACCTGCTGAGTTTTACCTTGTAATTTGTCCTGGGAATGAGCTGAGAGAGGGTGCTCACATTCTCTCTGTTCTTCTTGCTGCCAGAGGAAGGCTTGATGCCTGCCCAGATGTTTGGCATCTGTATGGTCCCCTTTGGTGTTGTCTTTCTTTTAGAGTATCCTGTTGGAATGGGCTATTTCCAAGAACCTGGGAAGACTGCCTCACACGTGCAAATTGCTTGAACATGTAGTAAGAGCAAAACTTGACTTGACGTGAACCACGTTTCCCATCTGCTCTCAGCCTCACTCCTTTTAGCTAACCTGAAAATGTGTTTACATCCCAGAGGCTTTTCATGGGTAACATGCATCCAATTTAGATTTTAAATTTCAGCTTTTGGATTGTATAAAACTGTACCTTGGGGCATATGTGAAAAAGTAAAGTACATTCATGGCTGTTATAAAAAGCCCACATCCATTTGCTTCTGACATGCTGTAAAAACCTTGTTATACGTTGCTATGCCTTTGGTGCTATTGCAAGTCATTTTATACAATGTTAGAATGGGAAGGGATGTTCAAACCTAGATTATTATAACTGGAAGGGCCTTATGACAAACAATGTCTGATCTGGAAGAGACCTTTCTTAGAGACGATGTAGCCCAACTCCCATCCCATTATCTTGAAGACAATGTTATTGAAGTGCAGAGACCAGAAGTGGCTGGACCACAAGCACAGGGTTGGAGACGGAGCCCATATTAGAACCCAATTTTATAACTCTGAAAAAGCAGTAGATTTGGAGTAACATGAGATTGGTTCAAATCCCACATGTGCTATTTATTACCTGTGTGGTCTTGGGCACGTCCCTTCAATTCTCTGGTCTATAGTTTCCTCATATATCAAATGAGTGAGTTGAACTAGACCTTTAAACTCCACTTCCAGCTCTATGCCTATGATCCTATGAGCAGATGGCCTTTAGATCCCCTCCAATTCTAAGTTTGTGATCCTTTAATGCTATAAATCATGTGCAAGAGTTGATAGTTTAAATGCCCATCACACAGGCGTTGCCGGTCTTGGCAAGAGCACTGGAATAACAATCCATCATGACACTTGCCAGCTCTTTGACGATTTGTGAGTCAATTTTCCTCTCTGAATCTCTTTTCTCCTTTCCAAAAGGGGAAGCTTTGACCTTGTCCTGACAATATTCGAGAGGGTCAAATGAGATAACAGATGTGAAAATGTTTTCAAAAGTATATATGATCGTACAAGTTTAAAGCAGTAGAAAATCTCTAACTCAGTTGAAAATTTGGGGTTCCAAGGATCGGGGTGAAGGTAAATTTCTAGAATGAGAAGAGAGAATTGCTAAATCATGGGTGTGTTTGTGAAGTATCATATGGGTACTGGTCTAGTTGGGGAAGTCACTTTTTTTTTTTTTTGCTAAAAGGGTAAAGCAGGAAGCACTGAAAGTAAACTTTACCAACTTCACAAGCTCACCTGAGGCTTCTGTCCCCCCTTCTCAACACATCCCAAGAATGGTTTTCTAGAAGCTTCTACCCAACTGATTTCACCATAATGTGGCAGAACCTACTGAAGCATGAAATTCCCTATGCTTTCCCTTCTCCATTGCCTTCCCTCTACTCCTTTCCCCCTCTCACTCCTCCAGGAACTCCATAGGAAAGGTCATCAGACATACTCATAAAGCCAAGTAAATCCCACAGCTGCCAGCCTGCTACAAGAGGGAACACCAGGACCCAGTGGGAGGAGGTTACTGGTCTCCAGAGAACATTGTGGGATGGTGAGCAGGGTGGTAATTGACAATAAACAAGAAAGAAAGATTGTCCTCCAGCCAAAGACCATTCCATGAGATCAGGAAGTATAAAACCACATTCTTGGCAAGTTTTTCAATATGTTCTTAGCTGATTTTCTAAGGGCACTAAAAGCTTGATGGATTGTTCTGTAATTTAGCTGCCTCTTTAGAATGTTAGGAAGGTGATACTTAGGTCTGTCTCTGTCTGTAGGCATCTTTATCTATCACAGGAAGGGAGCGTTGGAAGCAACCTAAACTAGATTACTAATCCAATCTCTTCATTTTACACATTGGAAAACTGGGTATAATAGGGTAGTAAGGGACCTAAGTGACACAGTGGATAGAATACTGACTCTAGAGTCAGGAGGTTCTGAGTTCAAATCTAGCCTCAGATGCTTACTAGCTATATGACCCTGGGCAAGTCACTTAACCCTATTAGCCCCAGTAAAATGAGCTGGAGAGGAGAATGACAAACCTCTCTAGTATCTTTGCCAAGAAAACCTCAAATAGGGTCATGAAAAGTTGAACACAATTGACCAAAAAGAAAAAAAAAAGATAGTGAAAGATCCTAGACCAAAACCCAGTCCAAGGTTAGTTTCCCCCATATCCTAGTGAGATACTACTTTTTTTTTTTTTACTCCAAAGTCCAGGTTCAACAATTTTCATAGATAATTAATTTAGGTTTCTCCTTATTAATTTAGTGGAAGATTCAGCTGTTTTTACCTTTTAATGAATATATTCCTCTACTTCTAATCAAGGTTGGAAGGTTTTTTTTTTTTTCTTGCCTTTTGGAGGGTCCTTGGTGTTAAGTAACTTGCCCAAGGTTACACGGCTAGTTGTGTGTGTGTGTGTGTGTGTGTGTGTGTGTGTGTGTGTGTGTGTGTGT
>NW_027187368.1:10822662-10842083 GCF_028583685.1 Petaurus breviceps papuanus | reverse complement strand
TGTGTGTGTGTGTGTGTGTGTGTGTGTGTGTGTGTGTGTGTGTGTGTTAGGTGTCTGAGGCCGGAACTGAGCTCCGGTCCTCCAGACTCTGGGGCCAGCGCTTTGCTCACTACACCACCTAGATGCCCCCGAGTTGTTTTTTTTAAATGTTCCAGAAACAATGAAGAAAGGTCCCTTAATGAGTATTGTTGAGTCAACTTGATTAAGTCAGAAGATCTGAATCTTGTTCTACT
Organism: Petaurus breviceps papuanus; assembly: GCF_028583685.1. Classification (NCBI taxonomy): domain Eukaryota; kingdom Metazoa; phylum Chordata; class Mammalia; order Diprotodontia; family Petauridae; genus Petaurus; species Petaurus breviceps. Next base: position 10,841,850 of record NW_027187368.1, on the reverse strand, counting down.
TTCACCCCTTACTGTCTGTGTAACCTTGAGCAAGTTTATGAAATCATTATCATCATAACTGGAATCTGTTGGTGCTTTAAGGTTGGCAAGGCAGTGTATATACATTTTCTTATTTCATTATAGATAGTTCTATGAAATAGATGTTGCAGTTATTCTCCTTTCCCAGGTGAAGAAACTGTGGCTCAGAAAGGTTGTGACTTATCCGTTGTCATGCAGTGATTCAGTACCAGGGTCAGGGTTCAAATTCATGTCTTCTTGCCTCTAAGTCCACTGCTCTGTCCCCTTCACATGCCATACTCTTAGGGACTTAGAAATAATTTAGTTCAACTCCCCCATTTCACGGATGAAGAAACTGAGGCCTAGATGGGGAATGTAAGGTGCCTAATATCATGTAGGCTGGTCATAAGTATAAAATTAGGATTCCAACACAGGTCCTTCTGATTCCAAGTCCAATACTCTATTCACAGTGACCCCACACTACTTTGCCATTGGAATTTGTCTGGAAGAAACAGATACATCAAGATTGGAAGTTACCAGTGCAACTTAATAAAGGTCATTAAGGAGAAGAGCTAGGATTTGAACCCAGGTCCCCTAACTTAAAATCCAACAGTCTTTTGACCCTCTACCACATTTGTCTCCCAGTAGGAACTGGTATTTAAAAGAGATGAGAAGTGCCATTTGAGATCTGAAAAGGAAAGGCTTCCTGAGTATTCAATTGCTCTTCTTTGCCATACTGCTTATGATACTAAGGCAGTACAGGATTGGATGTATACCCAATACAGGATTATGTGCTACCTTCTGCGTAAGAACCTACAAGTTCTTCTGGTTCTCTTTCTCTCTCCCCAAACACCAAGCCTTCCTTTTCCCAACACTGCTTCAAGATTTGTTTTGGGAGGCTTTCATTCATTTGTTCAGGGGCAGCTAGGTGGTACAGTAGATAGAGCATGAGGCCTGGAGTCAGGCAAATCTCAGTGCAAATCTGGCCTCAGACACTTACTAGCTGTGTGACCCTGGGCAATTCACTTAACCCATAATTGCTTCAGTTCCTCATCTGTAAAATGGGGACAAACTGGAGAAGGAAATAGCAAACCACTCTAGTATCTTTGCCAAGAAAACCCCATGGACATGACTCAACAACAACAACAAAATTTGTTTTTTAATCTACTCCTCTCTTAACTCTTCAGATTCTCCACACTTTCCTTCGTTCCTATGACTTTCTTCTTATTCTTTCATTGCTATCCTGGGTGAAAAGTCAGCTTCAAGGGCCCTGTGGCCTGAGGTCCTGTCCTTCCTCCCTTGGATCTCTTCCTGTGCTGACAGCTGATTGGACAGACCCATGTGGATGGAGGATAATCCAGACAGACATTCACTCCCTACTATGAAATCCTCAGACTGCCTTGGAGTCAGGAACCCAATCTGAACTGGGGTAGGGGCCAGAGTTCAGGGTTATATTTAGCCAAATGAAGTTTCCTGTTCAGAGGAGGGCAGGGGAAATGGATGTCATGTGCTCCTCAAAAAGACTGTGTGTGTGTGTGTGTGTGTGTGTGTGTGTGTGTGTGTGGAGGGGAGGGGGGGTTCCAGCAACCTTCTGAGGAATGCTTATTGTATTTACATGTCAAAGAAATGAAGTCCCCAGAGGATTCTCCCACCAAGTACATGTGTGTTTAAAAGGGAAGGGGAAATAAGCTTGGGGCAAATCCTTATTCTGGGCTCTGCCCAAACTGAAGCCTTTGAAAAGCGTTTCAAGATTGCCTCAGTTGGCTCCAGGGCTGTTCCATGCTCACGTGCATGGGCAGAGAAGATTAAGAGGGGTAGGGGAGAGGAGGTGGGGTGAGAATTTCACAAACCAGTGGGCCCTTCAAGATTCCCAAACCAAAGGGGTTTTACATAAATTTGGAGCGGCTCTGGAACAGAACCAAGCTGCTTTTGAGGTTTTTTACCCCTCACTAATTCTGGCTCCAGCTGGACTCCAATTCAGTGATGAAAGGGAATTGAAAGCCCAGAGTCTCAGTAAGCATTCGGGAAGGGAGCTATTCAGGCCCCATTCACTTGCCCCACATTGCGGGGTCTCCATGGTAACAGGCATATGTTTGAATGTGTTCCATGCTCAGGGACGGTGCCTTAAGGTCTCCCCTTTTCAGAGCAACTTGATCTTGTGGGCCTCGCTTCCTGGATGTCTGAATGGGCCCTGTAGGTTAGTATGTCAGTCGTCACGCCTTTTCAGGGGGTGATATAGGTGGAGAAAAATGCCAGGGCCTTAAACTGAGTAGGGAGGAAGAGGCTCTGGAAAGGTCTGAGAACTGAGGCAGACCCAAAGGCAACTGCCATGGCTGAAGCGGATTAGAGACTGAAGGCTGAAGCTGGTCCAAGCTCGAGCCTGGCTCCTGGCCTTTGCCAGGCTTGAGGGTGAGGAGATGAAAAGCTGACTTGGATGTCAGCCATCTTGAGCCCTTTCCAGAATGGTGGGGCAGGCAGGGGAATAGCAATGCAGCTGATAGTGTAGGAAGAACTACAAACCATGGGACGGTCCATTCCCCTCTGTTCTGCCTCTCCTCCAGCAGTCTGACAAACGTACTTCATAGGAACATAGATTTAGAATTGGAAAGAATTAAGTGTCATCCAAATATGGATTTTTACAGATGAGGAAACTGAGGCCCAGAGAATTGAAGTGACTTGCAGAGGCTGACATAGCTAATAAATGTCTGAAGCAGGACTTGAATTCAGGTTTTTCTGACCCCAAGTTTAATGTTCTGTCCACTATGCTGTATTGCCTCTCATTCACTGAACATCGAATATCAGACTACTGAGATCACTTGCTCTAATTCCTTCCTTTTATAGCTGAGAAAGCAGAAGCCCATATAGATGAACAACTTGCCTATAGTCACTGGTAGCAGATAGGAGAGCTGGGTCTAGAACACAGATTCTCTTTCCACGGCACCATGCTGCTTTACTCAGAGAGAAGTCAGTTCTCTCCACTTTCCGAGGGGAGAGGAACTTTGCAGTCTAAGGCATATTTATCTCCTTTGTCCATCCCACACTTGCATCCAACTATGAATCTGTCTTACCCAGATCTGTCCAAACTTTTGCTAAAGTCCAGTGGAATAAATTATCATCAATCTTCTTCCTGAATCTATTCCTAGCTATTCTTTAAGACCAAATCAAGTCTCTTTTTCTCCCATGACTTTACCAAGAACTCCTTCCTGCCCATAACAATCCCTCTCTTTTCTGAATGTCTACAGACTTTACAATTGGTTATACCCAGCTTAGTCCTGAAATGTCCTGTATTCCTCCCTAATCATTTCATGTTGATAGGCCAATTCTTATCTTAATTTGATTGCAAAGTAGATAAGCACATTTTGTGCTTTTTTTCCTTCAATTTCATTGTATTGTTTTGGTTCAGACCATTGGCTTGGAAAAACTCTTCTCTACCAATGTGTAGCTTCTCTGTAATTAATAGTTTTACAGAATTGTTTGGGGGCATATTAAATGAGTTCCTCAGAGTCACACAGTAAATGTGAGTCAGATCTTCCTGACCCCAACTGGTAGTCTAACTACTGTGTTGGGTTGTCTCCCTTTATTTCTATCCTCCAAAATGCCAGGTACAGAGCTGGGAATAGAGTAGGTAATGCAGACTGATTGAGAGGAGTGTCTGTCTTCAAGGTAGGGGCATATCTGCCTTCTTCCACTCAGGTGTAACATTATGGTCGATTTGATTATATTCTAGATGTTCATAGGTTCAGAAATAAAATTACTATGAAAATGCTGAGGAAGTCCCACATGAACTAGTAAAGGAATTGTCATCCCAGCATCAGGCAAATAACTTTATTACCTTGTAATAAATTATTCTACATTTGATGTCCTTCTCTGACCCCTCCAACTCAAGGGGGAGGGGGAAATCTGGACTTTATTGTTTTTATTTGCAGTAAAAAAATTCTTAACTAAATAAAATAGGTAATGCAATATGTACATATATAACATATATGTATATATTTAGGGTATAAATAGACATACATATACATACTAATACACATACATATGGTTGAAAAAATATATATATACACACATACAAATATTTAGTAGAGTAGAAAGAGGAATATAAATGAAACTGCCAATAACATATACAGCTTGCTTTAAAATATGTAATAAATTTAATATGTAACTTTCAAAACTGCCCTGCTTGCCTGTAATTCTTTCTGGCTTTACTTCTGTTTTCTTCTGTGCACTTAAAGTTGCTTCAAAAACCTTCTTTTGGGGGTGGGATACCTTATCTCTAGCTCCTTTCTACCATTCTTCCTCCAACTGAAAAAAGACAAAAACACTCTTATGTAGCAAATGTACATAGTTAAGCAAAATAAAATTCCCTATTTGTCGTACCCTAAAAGGTTTCTCTTATTCTATATTAGAAGTTCATCTGTCAAGAGGTGGGTAGCATGCCTTTTGTCATCAGTCCTTTGTAATTGTAGTTGGTCATGACATTGAAGAGAGTTCTTAAACCTTTGTTGTTTTTCTTTACGATGTTGTTGCTATTGCATAAATTATTTTCCTGGTTCTGTTTTATTTCATTTTGCAATTCTTAGAAGATTCCTTTCTGGCCATCTCAAATTTTTCCTTTCATTTTTTATTACATCACAATAATATTCCAATATATGCATAAACACATAATTTGATCAGCCATTCCCCAAATAATGGGTTGTGTCTATACTTATAACCATATCAACCCCTAGAACAGATAAGATACTCCCCACTCTCTAGTGATTCAGATCATATTTGGAGACTTTGAAAAAGCTATGATTTCATATGTGAAATCCTAGGGTCAATTAAAGAAAGGCAAGGTGAAATGTTCTTTACTCTTTCAGAAAATGTAAATGAAAAGCATCTTTTTTTTATGTTGAGAGGGATTAGTTTCCCTTTCAAAGTTCTAAAACTATTATGAAAAACTGTGAGAACATTTTAACTTGATTAATTATTAGAATTGCTGGATGCTCATAATATTTATGTTAGCTGTACATATAACCCTAGCACTTAGAATGAGAAAGGTCATAAAAGATTGGTCTTCCAGATTCTTCTTTGGATTTGTTAAAGATTATTCTCTATTTAAAAAGAGCTAATGTGTCAAGCAGGTATAGAGAATATTTGGTAAACAACTGGTGATAGGAATTGAACCTGTGATTTCATTGATATAAGGAATTTCCAGTTGATAAAACTCCTTCTGCCAATACAAGTTGGTATCACCTCTTTAATTTATAGTCTTTGGAGAATTACCTGCTCTAGCGCACAGAGTTTATGCTCTCCAAGGTCACACAACCAGGATTTATCAGAAGTTACATTCGAACCCAGTTCTTCCTGGGTTTGAGATTGGTTCTGTATCCATTATGTCACACTGCTTCTCATTCTATTGGAATTAATTATTTTATTTCTTATGTGCATATGCATGATAAACCTTGAGTTTATTTGTTTTCATATCGTTAAACAGATGGGAAAGTTTATTGAAAGCCAATGGTTATAGAAAATGACAAAAGTTAGGAATCTCTGCCTGATTTATTTCTAAGTTGTTTTTTTTTTTTCTGAGTTAACATTCTACATTTCTACTCTAGTCCTTGTTGAATATTTCTTCTCTAATCTTTCAGTCAGTACTACACAGGGTAGCATGTAACTATATACTGTCTCATATTACTTGTTAATTGTTTCATGATCACTAGCCTTGTGTGATCCTTGTGTGCCCAACTAGATTGTGCACTCCTGGAAGTACAGCATTATTTTTTTCTGTATCCCCTTAGCAGAGTGTTGAACATTATTGAGTGCATGTGCACTCAATAAACAGTTGGTTACTTGAGAAATAAAAATAGCTAATGTACTTGGTATCCAATTCTCATGGCCACCTAGTCAGCAATTGTCTTAGGAACAAATGAATTCAGCTCTTTGGTACACTGGAGAAGGGCCTCCAGGGCTTTGTGTAGCTGAGGTTGGGTCTTACAAGTGGGATGGGGCTTAAGGGTTACATACATATGTATTAGGGAAGGGGCAGATATTTCAGGTAATTTCCACTGCGTTTAGTCAGTGTACCTTGGCAGACCATCCCATCCTTTGGGAAAATTACAATCCTAGGTGTAAGAGAACAGGGAAGTGAATGGTGTTTGGAGAAGCTTGCAGTACTCTGTCTGTGAACGCTTGGGATTTTCCCTCTTATCACTTTCCTTTGACTTTGGCTGCTGTGCCCCTGGGAACTTTTGCTAAGAGTTGGGGTACATAACTAGTATTTTTCTGGATTTCTGGTGTGACGCACCATCAGGTCTTGTATTACTTAGGAGACAGGTCATACAGTTTATTTAGGAGAGGATCTGAATGGTGGTGATATGTACTATAGGTCAGTTTCAGAGCTGTCTATTTCTTCACAATTTATTTCAACTCCCTCATCAAAGGGGGAAGTGGAAACATTTTCATGACTGATCATGATGTAATATATATTATCCAGGTACATAGTGACCAGAACTATTTTAGAGAAAGCAATACATGTGGAAGAGAGAGAGCACCATCATCTGGATTGAATACTAGGCTACTAGCCACACACACACACACACACACACAAACACAAACACACACAACTATTGTAGGGACAATGCAAAGAACAAAGACTTCATCTATTTCAGAATAAAGTGATGCACAGATTTTAATGGAAAGAAGTTTAGGAGCCAATTAAGAATGAATGTTGTGCTAAAAATCTTACTTCTAACTTATGATCTATCCCAGAGGACTGGCAAGTACCCAATGCTAGCTAAACACTGGGCACTGAAGAGAACTAGATTGCGAGTTTATTTCTTGGGGATCCAAACCCCATCTCATTAAAATGAAGAGTCAGTAACTTCACTGAATCAGAAGCCACTGAAGGAAGTGGGAAATTGGGGTAATGTGATATTTTCAAGATATAAAGCATGTTTCAGTGGATAATTGGCTGTTTCAGCAGGGAATACATTGACACTAGCGTCTTTGTAATAAGGGATTTTTAAAAGGCAGCCCAATTATGGCTTTCAGGCTAATAAGCTTTTCACAAGGAAAGGGATGCTAAGACTAGAGTTTTTCTGTTCCCTACTTCCTTCCCCCACCCCCAAAGCCAGTACAGTTCCTTTAGTAGTGAGGCCAAACGGTATCTTTCCAACCTGTATGCCCAGCATCATTTCTACCCCAACCTCATGCCAACAGAAGGAAGTTTTTTTTTACTTTTATCTCCTCCCCTTGCTCCTTCATCCTCCTCCTATCTTCCCCACCCCCTTCCCTCTCTGGGGTCTGTTTTCAAAGTGAAGCCAACTTTTGGTAAGAATACAAAGAATCAAGTGAATGGTTTAATTACTCCTGAAGTGAATGAAACATAAGCCACCCTATCAATGCCTAAATCAAACAGCTGGAAAGTGATGGTTAGGAACACTGGTTGGAGAACAGGGAGGAAGAGGAAGGTCTGAACCAAAGAACTGAGGTAATATGGCAAGGATTTAGTGTTTCCCAGCAGAGCCAGGGGAAATTTTTTTCTCTGGGGAAAGAGGAACAAATGTGGATTAGAGCTCAGGAATCCGCTTGGGTAACAGAACAAAATGCTAAAAATAAACAAAGAACTGAAAAGCCATAGTTGAGGCAGCATCAATGAGATTCAGATAGTTTCAGGGAGCCTGAGGAAGCAAGGAGGTTTCTGCAGTTGTATTTGGAGTTAGTAATCCAGCATTGTTAGTGGGTTTTAGTCAGAGGGTACAGAGGCCCTTTGTTGGATAGCAGCGAACTTTCCATGGTAGTGGGGGCAGGGCGGTTGGGAGAAGGGAGCCATACAGTACCATCTGAGAGAACTGATCCCACAGGTATCTTGTCATGGTGACAGGGTCCTGGGGATTTTAACCTTTAACTTGTTCTGAGGGTTTCCAAGAGATTCAGAAACAGAAATTGGAGTTTCAAAGGTGCTCACAAAGCATACATCAGTGAGAAAGCTTAGTGTCATGGAAGGAGCAAAGTATTTGTCATCAGGAGGCCTAGGTTTTAATCTTAACTCAGATACTTATCTTGATAAAGTCATTTCATCTTTCTGTGCCTCTGTCTTTTCATCTGTAAAATGGTGATACTTATGCTTGTACTACCTTATACCATTGTTGTAAATAAAATGCTTTATAAATTTTCAAGTGCTATAACATTGTAGGCTGGTGTTATCATTTTTATTTTTACTAGTATTATTATCAGAAGCCAAATGTAATGGATAACATGCTATATTTGGAGAAAGGAAAACATGTTTTAATCCTACAGCTATCATTTGCTGACCAGGTGAACATCGTCAAGCTATTTTACCTGTCTAGATCTCAGTTTCTTCACCTACAAAATAGAAATGAAAAATGCCTATCATCTCTATTTCATAGGATTGTTGAGGCACAATTGAAGTAATAAATTTAAAACATATGATATACTGTAAAATACTATAGAAATTTCATTTTCTTATTACTTTATTTAAGAAATCAATTGTGATATCCTGGAATTCCGAATGAGTATGTTCAATCTATTTCAATCGTGTGTGACACTTCATAACTCTCCATAACTCCATAACACCATACCAAAGATATTGGAGTGATGCTCCATTTCCTTCTCCAGTTCATTTTGTAGATGAGGAAACTGAAACAGGCAGGGTTAAGTGACTTGTCTAGGGTCACACAGCCAGTGAGTATCTGAGTCTGTATTTGAGCTCATGAGGATGAGTCTTTCTGACTCCAGGCCTGGCCCTCTATCCATTTAAGCTGCCATAGAATGAGCATATAGGCTGGCTCAAACATTCACTGAAGGTCTGTCACTTGAGCAAAGCCTTCTGCCCTTCTCATGGCCTTCTCTTTGTACTTAGCCATACCATGCAAAGACCTAGAGCTGGAAGAGAAAATAAAAGCCATTTGGTCCAATCCCTCTCATTTAATAGGTGAAGAAACTGAGTCTCAGGGAACTTAAGTGATTTCAGCCTTCAAGAACCCTTGTTTTCTGATTTCAGAGTCAGTCTCATTTCTACTATTTTTGTCATCAGTCTCGAAAGGGTCAATACCCCAGTGAGAACATGTGCTAAGAACATGATTCCCTTCCAGATTCCCCATCTAGATCTACCTTAATGATTTTGCACCAATGTTTTTTTCCTCACTCGGAAGCTATCCTCTCTACCCATCCCCCACCTCCAAGGAATTTTCTATAAACCCTCCTGCCCAAGGGGCTACTTCTTCCTGAAACTCCACTGCCTCAATGAGTAGCAAGGAAGACTGAGTGTTGCTTGGCCGGATGCTCTCTGTTTGTTACCTGACTCCTTGCTTGCTCCCTTGCTATTTTCTGTCTGCCTTTTCACATATGTAAAGCTCGTTTCCTCACACACACAGGATGTAAAGTTCAGTGGCAACCACAAGAACTCTTTTTCTTGATGAAATGTTCCCATAGGTTTCAAGCTCGCCTTTTGCTTAATCCTCACTTGGAGTCTTCTGAATCTGAAGGGCATGCTATTTCCTAACTAATTTTTCAGGCTCAGTCATCCTCCTGATAATAAATACAAGAGCAGCAATAATAAGAGCTAACATTTATATAGAACTTTAAGGTTTGCAAAGTGCTTACATGTGTCATTCAATCCTAGAATGCTTATGTAGAATATAACATATTAGAGCAGGAAAAGGCTTTCGGATCTGGAATATCTTTCCTCCTGTCTCTGAGGAAGAAACCTCTCTGAGAAGGTTACCCCCCTCTGTTTATATCCTTAATCACATCTTTTCCCCATTTCTCCAGGAGTTTGCCCCATTAAGCAAAGCCTTTTTTCTCATCTTTAATCTCTCAATCCCCTACTGCCTAACTACATGTTCTGGTCTATCCCAACCTAAAGAGATTTTCACGGGACCTAGCCACTCATCAAAGCAATCTTCCAATCTCTCTTCTCCCTTTACTGTCAAACTCCTAGAAATAATTGTCTCCACTGTGCTACTGCCTCTTCACCATCCTCTCATTTCTCAGTTTCTTCTAGTTTGGCTTTTGAACTCACTCATTAAATGAAATAGCTCCCTTTAAAGCAGGATTTCCTGGCTTTTTTTGTGTGTCGTGGACCCCTTTGACAGTCTGGGAAAGCCTATGGATCCCTTATCAGAATAATGGTTTTAAATGCACAAAATAAAATATGAAGGATTACAAAAACAAACAAATTATATGGAAATGCAGATTGTTTTTTTTTTTAGTTCACAAAGTTAAACAGACTTGTTATCACTGATTTCAACAGCTACCGTGTTTCCCCGATAATAAGACACTGTCTTGTTATTTTTTTTTGGAAAGAAAAACACCAGAGGGCTTATTTTCAGGGGAGGGCTTATGTTGTCCTGCCTCAGCTCTCCTCCGCGGCACTGCTCTCAATGGCGCCAGCAAGCAAATCACTGGGGAAGAACAGGATGACGCGCTCACTGCTGCAGCTCTGATTGGATGCAGCTTGGAGCGCGGTGCGCGTTTCACCGGGGGGGAGGGAAACGGTGCATACAGAAAGTACCGTAATGTAGCGTGTAGCGCAGGGGATCACCTTCACTACAGTAGCAATCTCAATAGGGCTTATTTTCGGGGGAGGGCTTATTTTAGAGGAATCTTATACAGTAAGGGGAGGGCTTATTTTCGGGATAGGTCTTATTATCGGGGAAACACGGTAAATTTGATGGTCCTTTCCCAGACCTGAGGTTCCTTGACTTTCTGCATCTTTTAATACTACTGACCACCACCTTCTCTTGAAATATTGTTCCTTGGTTTCTATAACACTGCTCTCTCCTGGTTTGGTTCCTACTGGTCTGATTGCTTGCTCCTTCTCTTATTCATTGCTGCATCACCTTCCATCTTCTGCCCTCTAAATGTGGGTTCTTTCCAGAGCTCTCTATTCTTCTCTCTTCTCCTTTACTTTCTTCTGCTTTTGTCTGTTATATATATATATATATATATATATATATATATATATATATATGCTAAACAAATTCTGGAGAGATAGAACCTGTAAACCGATGGAGTGAAACAGTTTTACAGTTTAAGATAACTTAAAATGACTTCAGGAAAGGTCTGTGTCACTTGGGTAAAAGTAGAGCATAGCCCAGCACAAATGGTGTCCAGGTAAGATGGTGGGAAGCTCTTAGCCACAGCAGAGATCATCAACCAAGGTCCCATGGTTTGGGTTCAGCAGACCAGTGGCATAGCAGGCCAGCTGTGAGGGCTCTAGTCTGAGTACAGAAGGCAAACTGCCAGCCCTGGAACCCCTGGCACAACAGGCATGGCTAGCCTGGGCAACCCTAGCATAGTGAGCAAGCACCCAGCACCTGGGGCCCCATTGCAGAAAGTCACTGACCAGGCCCCAACAAGCTTGGGACAGTACCCCTTGTGCCCCAGAAGGAGAGTTCATCTTTACAAGTCACGAAATAGACTGAAAAACAAGCAAGCCCTCGCTCCCCCACCCCCACCATGAAAATAGCCCTGACCATAGAAAGCCACTATAGCAACAGGGAAGATCAAAACATAAACTCAGAAGAGGACAACAATGTCCAAATGTTTGTATGCAAGGACTCAAAGTGGAATATGAATTGGACTTAAATCCTTCTTGGAAGAGCTCAAAAAGCTCTTCAAATAAAAACCAAATAAGAAGAATAGAAGAAAACTTAGGAAAATAATGTAAGATAAAATCAACAACTTGGAAAAGGAAGGGCAAAAATTGACTAAAGAAAAAAATTCCTTAAAAAATACAGTTGAGCAAATGAAAAAGAAAAAAATCACTGAAGAAAACAACTCTTTAAAAAGTAAAATTGGCCAAATGGAAAAGGAGGTACAAAAACTAACTGATGAAAATAATTCCTTAAAAATTAGAATTGACCAAATGGAAGCTAATGACTCTGAGACATCAAGAATCAGTCAAATAAATTTAAAAGAATGAAAAAAATAGAAGCAAATGTAAACTACCTCTTTTAAAAAGTAATTAACTTGGAAAACAGGTCCAGGAGAGATAATTTAAGAATTATTAGACTACCTAAAAGCCACGATAATGAAAAAGAGCCTGGGCAGCATCTTTCAAGAAATTATCAAGGAGAACTGTCCTGATATTCTAGCACCAGAGGGTAAAATAGTAATTGAAAGAATCCACTGATCACCTCTTGAAAGAGATCCCAAAATGAAACCTTCAAGAAATATTGTACCCAAATTCCAGAATTATCAGGTCAAGGAGAAAGTACTGCAAGCAGCCAGAAAGAGACAATTTAAATATCAAGAAGCCACAGTCAGGATTACACAGGATTTAGCAGCTTCTATATTAAACAATCTAGGGACCCAGAATGTAACATTTTAGAAGGCAAAGAAGCTTGGATCACAACCAAGACTCAACTACCCAGCAAAATCGAGAATAATCTTTCAGGAGAAAAGATGGATATTCAATGAAAGAGGGGACTTTCAACCTCTCTGAGGAAAAGACCAGAGCTGAATAGAATATTGGATCTTCAAATATAAGACTTAAGAGGATCATAAAAAAAGATAAACAGGAAAGGAAAAGAAAATATTCAATAAGGTTAAACTGTTTATATTCCTATACAGGAAGATGATACTTGTAACTCTTGAGAACTATATCCTTTTAGGGAAGTTAGAAGGAATAAACATAGACAGAGGCTATAGGTATAAGTTGACTTTGTTGTGGTGTTACAAAAATGGAAGGTTAAAAAGAAAGATTGTACTGGGAGAAGGGGAAAGGGGGGGCAGCTGGGTAAATTATATCACATGAAGAAGTGCAAAAGACCTCTCACAATAGATGGAAGGAACAGAGGGGGTGACCACTGTTTGAACTTTACTCTCATAGGATTTGGTTCAACAAGGGAATAACATACACGCTCAGTTGGGTAGAAAAAGTTATCTTAGCCTATAGGTAAGTAGGAGGGGAAAGGGGAAAAGGGAGAGGGGGTGAGTGAAGGGTAGATTAAGAGAGGAGGTGGTCAGCAGCAAAATACTGGTGAGGAGGGTCAGGGTAAAAGGAGAGAGAAAAAAGTATAAATAAGGGGGATAGAGAATGGAGGGGAATGCACAGTAATCATAACCATGAATGTGAATGCAATGCATTCTCCCTTAAAATGGAAGCAGATAGCAGAGTGGATTAAAAACCAGAATCCTATAATATGTTGTTGTTTACATGAAACACGTTTGAAACAGATACATACAGAGTAAAGGTAAAAGTCTGGAGAAGGAAGAGCCAAATCATAGAAAGAAAATTACAGACCAATTTCCTTAAAGAATATTGATGTAAAAATTTTAAATAAAATATTAATGAAGAGATTACAGCAATTTATCATGAAGATAATAAACTATGATCAGGTACCAGGAATGCAGAGCAGATTCAATATTAGGAAAACTATTAGCATAATTGAACATATCACTAAAAAATTTACCAACAGAAGTCATATGATTTTCTAAGTAGATGGAAAAAAGCTTTTGACAAAATATAGCACCCATTCCTATTAAAATTAGAGAGGAAAGGAAAAAATGGAGTTTCCCTTGAAATAAGGAGTATCCATGTAAAACCATCAGCAAGCATTCTATATAGTGGGGAAAAGTTAAAAGTTTTCTCAAAAAGATCAAAGGTGAAACAAAGATAACTGCTATTTCCAATATTATTCAATATTGTATGAGAAAAGTTAGCATTAACAGTAAGAGAAGAAAGAGAAAATGAAGGAATTAGAATAGGCAATGAGAAAACAAAACTAGTACTCTTTGCAATTATATGATGGTATACTTAGAGAATCCTATAAGAACCAACCCCCAAAAAAACTACTTGAAATAATTAACAACTTTAGCACAGTTGCAGGATATAAAACCACCCCACACAAATCATCAGTATTTCTATAACCAATAACATCTAGCAGCAAGAGATAGAGAAATTTCCTTTAAAATAACTAGACAATATAAAATATTTGGGAGTGTACCTGCCAAGACAAACTCAACAACTATATGAATACAATTACAAAACACTTTTCACAAAAATAAAGTCAGATTTAAACAATTGGGGAAAAATATCTATTACTCACGGGTGGACCAAGCTCATAATAATAAAAATGACAATTCTACCTAAATTAAATTAATTAAATTCAGTGCCATAAAAATCAAACTACCAAAAATCTGTTTTATAGAGCTTGAAAAAATAATAGCAAAATACATCTGGAAAACAAAAGGTCAAGGATATCAAGAAAATTAATGAAAAACAAACAAACAACTGAACGAAGGTGGCCTAGCTGTACCTCATCTAAAACTGTATTCTAAAGGAGCAATCATCAGAACTATTTGGTACTGGCTAAGAAATAGAGTGATGGATCAGTGGAATAGGTTCGGTACACAAGACACCATAGTAAATAACCATAGTAATCTACAGTTTGATAAACCCAAAGACCCCAGTTTCTAGGACAAGAAGTCACTAATTTAATAAAAACTTCTGGGAAAACTGGAAAATAGTATGACAGAAGCTAGATATTCACCAACATCTCACACCATACACCAAGATAAGGTCAAAATGGGTACATGATTTAGACATAAAGGATGATACCATAAGCTACTTAGGAGAACAAGGAATAGTTTTCCTGTCAGATTTATGGAGAAGGGAAGAATTTATGACCAGTCAAGAGAAAGAGAACATTATGAAATGCAAGATGGACAATTTTGATTACATTAAAAGGTTTTGCACAAACAAAGCCAATGCAGTCAAGATTAGAAGGAACGCAAAAAGTTGGGAAACAATTTTTACAGCCAGCGTTTCTGATAAAAGCCTCATTTCTCAAACATATAGAGAACTGAGCCAAATTTATAAGAATATAAGGCATTCCTCAATTGATAAATGCTCAATGGATATGAATAGGCAGTTCTCAGATGAAGAAATTAAAGCTATCTATAGCCATATGGAAAAATGCTCTAAAACACTATTGATTAGAAACATGCAAATTAAAACAGCTCTGAGGTTCCATCTCACACCTATCAGATTGGCTAACATGAAAAAAAAAGAAAAATGATAAATGCTGGAGAAGATGTGGGAAAATTGAAACACTAATGCATTCTTGGTGGAGTTGTGAATTGATCCAACTGTTCTGGAGAGTAATTTGGAACTATGCCCAAAGGACTATAAAACTATGCATACCCTTTGATGTAGCAATACCACTGCTTGGTCTGTATCCCAAAGAGATCATAAAAGAAGGAAATAGATCCACATTTACAAAAATATTTATAGCAGCTCTTTTTGTGGTGGCAAAGAATTGGAAATTGAAGGGATATCCATCAATTGGGGAATGGCTGAACAAGTTGTGGTAAATGAACATAATGGAATATTATTGTGCTATAAGGAATGATGAGCAGGTAGATTTTGGAAAAATCTGGAATGACTTACATGAACTGATGCTAAGTGAAGTAAGCAGAACCAGGAGAACACTGTACATAGTAACAGCAACATTATCTAATGATCAATTATGATAGACTCAGCATTTCTCAGCAATACAGTGATCTAAGACAATTCCAAGAGACTCATGACTGATAATACTATCCCCATCCAGATAAAGAACTATAGAGGCTGGATGCAGAAGGAAACGTACCTTTTTAATTTTGTTTTGTTTTTTTCTTTCTTGTGGTTTTTCCCTTTTGTTCTGATTCTTCTTTTGCAACATGACTAATGTGGAAATAGGTTTAACATGATTGTACATGCATAACCTATATCAGATTGCTTGCTGTCTTCAGGAGAGGTAAGGAGACAGAGGGAGAAAAATTTGGAACTCAAAATCTTATAAAAATGAATGTTGTAAACTATCTTTACACATAATTAAAAAAATACTATGCAGTAGGAAAAAAGATCTCATCAATTCCCATGGATTTAAGTAGAGTTTCTATGTGTTTGACTTTTAAATCTATATATCTAGCCCTAATTTATTTAGTGAACTTCAGTAAGGCATAGTCATTTGCTTGCTGGATGCTTCTGTGGATGTCCTGAGGCATCTCAAGATCAATATTTCCAAAATATAAATTCATTATCTTCACTCCTTAAACTTACTCCTTATCTGAATATTCTTGTTTATACTCAGGGGTCTCATCCTTCTCCCCATCATGCAGATTTGAAACCATCAAGTGAACCCTTTCCTCTCTCCTCTTCCTTACCTTCCGCAGCCAATTGGCTGTCAAGTCTTAAGTCTTCATCTTTAATATCTCTTACATGAACTCTTTTTCTATCCACCAGCCTGGTTCAAGCTCTTATCATGCCTACCCTGCAATTATTACAATAGCTTTCCCCTTCTCCAATCCATTCTTCACAAACTGCCAAAAACTTACATTGTGAATCTGACCATGAGAGTCTCCTGTTCAAAACTATTAGCCTGGGATTTAGACCATCTATAATTTGTACCCCTGCTATCTCTTCAGGCTTATTTCATACTACTCCCTATCACAAGCTCTCCATTCCAGCCAAAATGGACTGTTCCCCCAACTCAGCACTAACTTTTGTCTTCCTAATTTTCACATAAGCCATCCCCTATGTTTGGAATGTACGTTTTCATCATGTCTGCATCATGCAATACTTATCTGTCTATAAGGCACAGAAGGAATGCCTCCTAGAAGCCTTTTTGGATGACATTATTGTTCATTGTCTCTCTGTCTCCTTAATTTTGCTTGTACTGTATTTATTGTAGCAGCAAATACCCCAGTGTCCCTAGGGTGGCTGCCAACATAGGTTCTTAGATCTGCTTTTCTAAAGGAAAGCAACTCAAAATGGGTTAACAATCTTGCTTTAATCAATCAAACATATAATTTACCTAGTTCAGGGGCAAAAGGTCAGCACCCTGAACTTCAGAGTATACTTACAGAAACATTTCAAGCAGACAGGCCTCCAACTGTCCAACCATTATATCCATACCAAATCACAGTTACCAGAGAGGGAAGCATCAACATCTAGGTTTTTCAAAGCAGGGGGGCTCTCAATGGCTGCCCAGAGTCTCATCTGGTCAAATCACACAACACTTCTCAAAGTGAGTCCCAAAGCAAAGCCTCCCATTACATACATCAGGGATTATATAGCCTTCTCCTGGCTCAGAGAATGTAACAACCCTCTTGACCCACTGCCCAATCACAAAGTATCTCTTGAAAAACAAGGCTCTTACCACAGGCTCCAGGTGCACTTAAGCCTAGGGGCAGGGAAGATCTTAAAAATTTACATTCCTATAACATTTATTTGATCTTTGCTCTTCTCCTTTGTTTCTGTCAGACTTTGTTTACAATGGGTCAGAAGCTTCATTCCTGAATCACTTTATTTTAGAATACATTCAGACCAGCCATGTCTTCATTTCTCTCCAGATTGAACTCCTGACTTTTCCTCTATGATAATCTTCCCACTAGTTGCCTTCATTTCTTCCCCTTCTTCTCTCATTCTTTTATGTATTATTTTCTCTCATTAAAATATAAACTCCTTGAGGTCAGGGGCTATCTTTATTTCTGATCATATTTGCATTCCCAGCGCTTAGCACATGTCCAGAACTAGTAAGGGCTTAATAAATGCTTGTTGATTTTGTCAAGACATTTGGTGACACCCATTTCCCAGAGCTAAGGCCCAGCAAGCAGGCTGTGTCCTGAGCTTGCCATAACAACAATCCTTTGTGCTCCAGATGATCTCACTCTCTAGCAAAGTGTATTGCTTCAACTAGCACCAGGTGTTCACTGAGGGATTTATGCCCCCTCCCTCCCAGGGACTTGAGAACCAATGTTATGCAGCCAAAAGCCATCCATCACCTCTCTTGAGATGCTCACAGTCCTTGTACTCCTGTAATGGCTTGAACCAGCTACTGCCCTCTTGTTCCTGCCATACTAACTCTGGTTCTGTTTGTATCTGTGAGACAATCAACTTGGAGACTGTTTCCACAGCATCCAGGAAAACCTGCATTGTCCACACAGAATCTGCCCTGGGAACAGATGCTCAAGACCTAAGAATAATCATGTCACAATCAGGCCAGCTTATGTATATAAAGCACTGCCTTGTCCCAACATGTTAAGCCCTACTCCTCATGAGAACTTCTGCTTGCAAGCATTTCCTTATTTGAAGTTAAACGTCTGTGTCCTGTCCTGACTCTCCTATCTCCAGCCTGCTCTGTTTGGCTCCAGCCACCAAAAAATTAGTGGCCAGTCCCAGTCTGGTTGACAATTTGAATCAGCGGTGTATATTGTTTATCTTTCCAGTAGAATGTAAGCCCCTTGAGGACTGGGGCTATGTTGCTTATATCTATGTATCCTTAGCATAATAGGGTATTAATGTAGCATAGGTTTTTCATGCAGTAGGGGCATAATGTCTTTTAGGATGTATTGATTTGGCCTGAACTGAACTTCAGAACATAAATTAGCTCCAGGAAGACTTCTTAGAATATAGGATAGGAAAGAATAGAATAGAATGGCTACAATAGAATGAAATAAATTGAATTGAATAGACTAGGAAGAGCTTCAAAGGAAGAAATTTTAGATTATAGTATGTGGTCCTAGAAGAATCACAGACTTAGAGTTATAAAGGACCCTAGAAATCATAAGCTTGGGGCAGCTGGGTGGCACAGTGACTAGAGCACCGGCCCTGGAGTCAGGAGTACCTGAGTCCAAATCAGGCCTCAGACACTTAACACTTAACTAGTCATGTGACTTTGGGCAAGTCACTTAACTGCAATTGCCCCTCCAAAAAGCAAAAAGAAATAAAAATAAAAAAAATAGAAAGCATAAGCTTAAGACTCTCATTTTACACATGGGGAAAAAATAAACAGACCTAGAGGAGAATACATGACTTTCCTCAGGTTACACAATGTAGAGGTGGGATATGCTTGAGTTCTCTGACTCCCAATTCACAATTTTCCCCCACCTGCATTCCCACGATTGCCTATCAGCTGCACATATTTTTTTTCTAATGTTAAAATGAAAAACAAATGACAATTTCTTAAAATTTCAAGGATTTATTCCTCTCCCATAGCTTTCATGCTGAAAACAAAAGACATAAGCTGACATCTCATGTATCCAGTCCACAGCTTCTGGTTAGGACCAGGATAAAAATATTCCTGTCTGAACCCCCACACATTACCACTAAGACTAGACATGGTGACAGGAAGTACATTCCCTCCCCCATCACACACACACACACACACACACACACACACACACACACACACACAC
>NW_027187368.1:10818871-10822652 GCF_028583685.1 Petaurus breviceps papuanus | reverse complement strand
CACACACACACACACACACACACACACACACACACACACACACACACACACACAGCAAACCTCAACTTTCAAGAGTCAGACCACAGACTGAAATCTCATCCTACCAACCTTCATCGCCAGACCAGGACCAGATCCAAGGCCTATGCAACCCCCCATCTTGCCCTGTCAGCAGTCACTTCTTACTTTTTACTTACCTGCTTCTGCCAGGACCAGAGACCTAGTAAACTCTCAAGGGACCCTCCCCCAGAGGAGTTAATCAACTTAGATTTATGACTCTCCTTGAAGCAAAACAGCTCCAGAGGAAACCTAGCTCTCCCTAGAAGAAGCCACATCTCTCTAGTATTAGCTATATCTTTTTCCATGCCCCAACTTAGACTCTCCGGGACAAAGAGGAAGAATAGGGAGGCTTCTTGGTCCTCATTGCCAATTCCAAGCCATATCCCTCTCTCAGTCACCTTTCCTTTGAAGTTTGCTGCACTCATTTCTTGGACTCCTCAGGCTATGCTACTTCTACTCAATTTCACTAGAAACATCATTTCTCCCTCCTGGCTGGAAAACATAGTCTCTGCCCTTGGAATCACTTTGGATGTTGATAGACCATTGTGCGATCCTCCACCTTCCCAGCTCTGCTTTGTATATTTTCCATTGCCCCCAGTAGAGTGTAAGCTCCTTGAGAACAAGGACCACATTGCTTGTATTTGTATACCATCACTTGACACCGTGCCTAGCACATAATATATACTTAATAAATGCACTCTCTGGGCAGCTAGGTGGTATAGTGGGCAGCATGCCAGACCTGGAGTCAGGAAGACCCAAGTTCAAATCTGGCTATGTGACCCTGGGCAAGTCATTTAACACTGTTTGCTTCAGTTCCCTCATCTGTAAAATGTGCTGGAGAAGTACATGGCAACACTTGAATATCTTTGTCAATATGGAATGGGATCAGAGTCAAATATGACTGAAACACCTAAACAACAACTAACTTGTTCTTTCTCTGGGTCTCTCCCTCTCCCTCTCATTCCCTTTTATCCATTCTTCTGGCATTTATACCCTGTACAACCCCTCTCTCTCTCTCCCTCCCTCCCTCCCTATCCCTCTCTCCCTTTCTCCCTCCCTTACCCCCCTCCTTCCCTTACCCCCTTTTCTCTCTCTTTCCCTCCCTCTCCCTTCCTCTCTTCCACCCTCCCTCCCTCCCTCCCTTATCCCTTCTCTCTCTCCCTCCCTCCCTCCTTCCCACCTCTCTCTCTCCTTCCATAATGCCTTCCTTGACTACTCATGACCTTTTATCCATTCTTCTGGCATTTATACTCTGTACAACACAATTCATCATGTATCTTACCTTTAGTCTCAAGGAGATAGAGCTCTGTGAGCACAGGGAATGTGACATATAAATTTCTTATTTTCCCCAATACATAGACTAATTCTAATTCTTTATAAGTCAGTGCTGGAAAAAAAAAAGTGCTTAAATATATTGAGTGTTATGTATGTTCGTCTTGCTCCTCAATTAGCCTTTATCCATATATCTCCCAAGCATGGACTAGCAATGTATTGACAAGGTAGAAGACACTATGAAAACCTTTGGATTGGTAGATAGTGAATGTTAGGTAAGAGAAAGATATATGATGTTCTTTTGGTCAGTAGGACTGCACTTAACTGTCTGATCCTTTTGGCTATGAGTTTATTTCTACATTTTTGTCTGTTTTGCTTTATAAGCTGATCTTAAAGTTTATGTATGGTTTGATTGGGCAAAAGCATGTTGCAAAATGAGGTACACAGAATTGCAGAATGCCAGTTAGAAGGGACTTCAGTGGCTAACTCATCCAACATAATCTCTTCTCCGATCTATGGGACAAGTGGTTATTTTTTCTTCCAGTAAGAGGGAACCCACCACCACCTCCTGAGTCAGCCCATTCCATTTTTCGACAGCTCTAAATGTTAGGAAGTTTTTCTTGATATCAAGCATAAATTTGCAACTTCTATCCATTGCCCCTAGTTCTGTTCTCTGGAGCTAAACAGAACAAATTTAATCCCTCTACCACAGACCACCTTTCAAGCACTTCATGACAGCTATAATGTCCCCCTTAAGTTCTCTCTCCTCTAGACTAAACATCCCCAGTTCATATGCCATTGAACTCTAGCTCAATGAGGTTGTGGCAAATGGTACTTGGGCCAAAATACATTGTCCCCACTGTTGTAGTCTGCTCCTGACCTAAATTCACAGCAATTCTAGAATGGAATTGTCAGTAGTCAGGATAGAGCTGGTGTGAAAGAATCTTGGAGCCAACATGAGCCTTGGATTCATGTCAGAGCTGTCTCCATGAAGAACATTCCTGCACCTCCCAACACATGGATTCAATTATTATTTATTTTCACTTCCTCCCCTTTCTTTCTGTCTGTCTCTCTCTATGTCTCTCTGCTTCTCTCTTTCCCCCCTTTCTCTTTTCCTCTCCTTAGTTCTCTCCCTTCATGACTGTCTTTACCCCTGTCTCTTTTTGTCTTAGTCTCTCTGTCACTCTATTGCACTCTCTCTCTCTCTCTCTTCTCTCTCTCTCTCTCTCTCTCTCTCTCTCTCTCTCTCTCTCTCTCTCTGTCTCTCTCTCTTTCTCTCTCTCTCTTCACACACACACACACACACACACTTTTCTGTTCCAATCAGGTATTCTGGACCAGAAGAGCACTAGTCATCTTGTGGGAGGATGTAGCCACTTACTGTTTGCACCTTTTGTCCAAATCAAGTTCCCTTGTCAGACTTTAAACTATGTTCAATCACCCTACAGAATCTTGCTTGGGTGTCTTATCCATCTAGTTATAACTCAATTTTCCTTGAAAGTGTTCCATGACATCACACATCTCATCACCAGGCACAATATATCTTTCTACATTCCCCTGTCCTATGCTCAATAGTTTTCTGCTAATATTGGCTGTGGTTCCTTCTTGGATCTGCTGTTGACAATTCTTCTCCTCCGCAGAATGATAGTATTTTTCATTTTTGGATAGTGTTCTGTATTTTCCAAAAGGATCTCATATTCACTATTTGATTTGAGCTTGGCAATAACATTATAATTTAGATAACAGGTATATGTCTATGTATGTTAATGAAGATTATACCCAACTGCATATGGGAAAACTGAGGAAGAGAACAGCTTGAGTAATTTGGCCAAGGTTACAAATATCCCCAACATATGTGAAGGAAGCATGTTCTTTCCTTATATGTGACTGAGGTTATAAGACTTAATACAACTCAATTCCTTTTTTCCCTTTAGCCTGAATCAGAGTTTGAGGTGAAGAAGATCACAGTATCATGAACTTGAAGCTGGAAGAAACACAAGAGGCCACATCATCCAGCCTCCTCATTTCATGGTGAGGAAACTGAAGCCAGGGAGTTTAAGTGGTAGTAAACATCAGGGATGGGATTTGAAACTAACTTTTCTGATGAAAGAACCACCATTCTTTGTGGTATTTCACATTGTAACTCTTAGAAACAAAATGTCAGTCCCCCCCCCCCAACACACACACACACCAATTCAAGCTACAGAGTGTGATGTGATGAAAAGTGTGTTGAACTAAGAGTTAGAAGAATTGGGTTGGAGTTTTGGCTGCCATTTTCTTTCTGCTTGATGTCATTTTCCTTCTTTTGAGCTTCTATTACAGACCTGTACAACTTGGCAGTAGGTAGGGGCCAAAATTAAAATAACCTAAACTTCTTCAGGCCACACATAGGTTAGATTAGAGAGAGACTGACAATGATGGTTGTTACAGGTCATATGACAAACAGAAGCCT
>NW_027187368.1:10812857-10818861 GCF_028583685.1 Petaurus breviceps papuanus | reverse complement strand
TGAAAAATCCTTTGGCCTCTGTCTGGGGTCATAAATTGTGTAGGCTTGTGCTAGTGTTTCCTCAATGACACCAGGCTAATCATACCTGGTCTTGCCCACTTGCTAGGGGACTTATAAGGAAGATATGGGATAAGGGGTCTGAGAACACTTTTAATTATTTTATACCAATTCAGTGTGATCGTGTGAATATTAATTGCTCTTCATCTGCTACTTTGGAAGGAAAGGAAGATGAGAGAAACAGAAGGTGGGACAGTTTTCAAGAGGGAATTTTTCTACTCCAGAAGCTGCCTAGTGAAGAACTACCATACTATTGCCTCATCTTGTGACATAGTTATGTGCTTCTCTAACCAAGAGCTTTATTATTTAGGAGACATTGAGGCTACACAAAGAGATAAAAGGATTTCCACAAACCAAGTGTTAGAGAATTTCTAAGCTTGATCCTACTTTACCCTAGTAAACTTATAGGCACTTGTGCAAGAGTATCACACATTTGTTTTTTTTTTTTAAGGAGTGGGGTGGAGAGTAATTGCTTAAATAATTGGTCTTTCTATACAACCTCAGTAAAAATATTTTTCTACAAATTAATTCTGGTTGTAGTACATGGGATAGGGGATCATGTACAACAACTAGAAACAACTCCCAGCCCCTTATCTCCTAAAACCCTGAATAGAGAAATAGTTCAGTGCCCTCTAGGGCCCAATGTACCTGGAAGAGTAGGAATCGGCACAATCGCCCATGGGATGCTACAAAGCAATGACAAAAGATATTTGAGCTGCTATTCTCTTATCAGTACCTAAGCTTCCCTTGGAGTTTGATGTCATTGTTAATAATGAAAAGTAAAAAAGAAGGGACAGCATGGAATCTGGAATTGGAGGAACTGAGTTAAAGTTCTAGATTTACTTCTTGCTATGTGGGTGCCCTTGAGGAAGGCATTTAACTTCTCAAGATCTCGTTTTTCTCATCTGTAAACTGACAGGGGTGTGACCAGTGGACATTTGAGGTCTCTTTCATTCCTAAATTCTCTGCCTATGGAGTGAGAGCACAACATATTAAATGACTTCTCCTATAGCTCTAAAATTTGATGTTAATGAACCAGTTCTATGAAAGTGACAATGATGATATTTTCATGTTGCATTTCACAGATCAGAGCCTCATGAGTGGGTTCATATGAGAATATCTCTCCTCATTTGGAGTCTGTATTAATAAATAGGATTCCTACACTCTTCAAGTCAAGCAGCTATCAAAGTGATTTTCTTGTGGATTCTTGGGATGGAAAATAGCTTGTAAACCTCATATAAATGTGCATTATGATTATTGTTATTATTTGTGGCAAAAGGCAGAGAGAGCCATGTGGTTTGGAGTTGTGGGAGACTTCAAAAGACATTTATTAAATATCTCTTACAATATATGGAATACTGTGCTAAATAATAGCACTAGGAGTTCAAAGATATAAAGGAAATATCTACTCAAGATTATATTCTACTAGGGGAAGGGAAGAGAGAAAACATGCATATGTACACATATATGTATATGCACATATATACCCACATATATGAGTATGCATAAATAAACATGCATATGTGTATACACATAGAATTTATGATCAATGGCATCCTATTCGTGTTTCCGCAATAATAAGACACTGTCTTATTATTTTTTTTGGAAAGAAAAACACCAGAGGGCTTATTTTCAGGGGAGGGCTTATGTTGTCCTGCCTCAGCTCTCCCCCGCAGCACTGCTCTCAATGGCGCCAGCAAGCAAAGCACTGGGGAAGAACAGGATGACACGCTCACTGCTGCAGCTCTGATTGGATGCATCTCGGAGCGCGGCGTGCGTTTCATCGGGGGGAGGGGAACGGTGCATACAGAAGGTACTGTAATGTAGTGTGTAGCGCAGGGGATCACCCTCACTACAGTAGCAATCTCAATAGGGCTTATTTTCGGGGGAGTGCCTATTTTAGAGGAATCTTATACAGTAAGGGGAGGGCTTATTTTCGGGATAGGTCTTATTATCGGGGAAACACGGTATGTATAGGGATGCAAAGATACTCATCAGATGAATGAGGACTCATATCTTCTGTCCAAAATTTCACACTTAGTGATCATGGAAGGTGAGTTTTGAATCCATGTCTTCTGATTCCAGAGTTAGTACTCCCCCCCTCTCCCCCCCTCACCCACCATCAGTTGACTTCCTTGATTTGGGTAATTGGGAAATAGGACTTTCAAAAGGAAAACACAGCCTGAACAAAGATAAGGGTAGAGAAATTCAAGTCATTTCATTTGGTCCAATTCAACAAACATCTTGTAAACTCTTTCATTGTGTCAGGTTGGTACTGTTTGCTTGGGATATAAGGAAAAGAAAGTTAAGAGTTCCTGCCCTCCAGGAGCTTCTGTTCTGCTGGAATTAGAATGGCTGCCAAGGAGGACAATGAGAACAGACGGCCTGTTTGGGGTGGAAGCTCTCTGGAAGGAGGTATTTTTTGTTTCATTTCTGTATTTTCTTGGAATTTGGTTCTCCTGCTTGCTGCACAGTGCCTAGCTGATAATAAGCACTAAGTAAATACTTGATGATTGATTGATTAAAATGCATGTTATATAATAGAGAGGTGATAAACTCAGGGAACTGAATGAGATACATTTTTTGAACATGGCTAATGTAGGATATTTTTCACTCCATATTTTTTTTACAAAGGTTTTGCTTTCTTTTCTTTGTTTTTTTCTTTTTTCTTATTGGGTGGAAGTGGATAGAGAGAAATACATTTTTCTTAATGGAAAGATAAAAATTAAATTATAAAAGGAAATAAGAAAGTAAACATTTGGGAGACTTGGGGGGAAAAAGCATTGCTTTGCAGGGTCTTAAAAGGCAAGTTAGCCCAGTGGAAGGTTGTTGAAGTGAGAGGTCAGGAACAGGATTTCTTTTATTGGCCCTTGTCACTTGGACCAAATATTCAATATTTGCTTCTACCTAATATTTCTTTTTTAGAGGTTCAGAGACTCATGACAAGGATGAGGTCTTTGCATAAGAAGATGAGGATAGCCTCTTTATAGACAATATCTCCTTCTCTTTATCCTTTCTTAGGTCCTTGTAGAACTTGGGTTTCATTTCCATTTGTGACCATATTCTACAGTAGGGGTTCCTAGACTGGGATCCACAGACTTCATTTTAAAAAAAAATAACTATATTTTAGTAGAATTGGCTTACATTGCAATCTTTTGTATTTTATACATTAAAATTTTTTCAAAGGAATATATGAGCCAGATTATGCTGCCCAAGGATTCCATGACACATCTAAAGAACCCCTTCTCTAGGGTTTCTTGGTGAAAGACAGAAGAGGGGGACAGATTGTGGCACACAGGCAAGGGTATATGGGAGCTGAGTGTTACTGTCTTCTGATAGCTGTTCAATTTTTAGTATGAGCATTTACACTTAAAAAATCAGAACTTTGGAGTTTGCTCTATTGTTTTATTGATTGTTTAGACCTAAAATAGTGATGGAGAAAATGTGAATAATGTAGATCCCTACAGTCTTCTCCAATCAGGGGGCCACATGTTAAACATTAGCAGCATGCCCTTATACATAGGCTTTAACTTTAAAGAAAATAATTTGTCCTTTTGTAAAAAGAAAGCTGCTGTCTTAGATGCCCTCTAGTATTAGTTCCTTATTTTAAAGTGCAGAAAAATAAGGTTCAAGGAAGGGAAATGACTTGCTCCAGATTACATAGATAACTTGTGACAAAATTGGGATTTGAATCCAGGTTTTCCAAATTGCAGTCTAGATTTCTTCTCACAACAAGGACCTAACTCCAGTGTCAGAGAGGAAAACACATGGAGACTCATGAGAATGGTCAGTTCTGTAAAGAAAAATGACTGCTACTCAATTGTTTATTGAATTAAAATGAATTAAAACAAAGGGCTACTCTGAGCAAAAGGTCAATCTCTTCGATCCAAGTAGAGTTAAATTTGGAAAGGAGAATAAAATTGAGTCTAGGAGTGATGACGGGGTATACATTTCTCTCTGAAACCCAAATCTACCATCATCCTAAATCAAAAAGAAGGCTCTAAATGAAAACTTGTTAAAACACATGCATACACATAACTTTGATGCGGGTAGCCATCTGTGTGCTATTAGTTAAGGATTAGAAAATCTATTTCACCAGCTTTAGAAAGTCAATTTTAAAATTCACAATGTCACAGTTTTGAGTAAAATTTGGAACTTTCCAGGCTAGATTTCATTTTTCTTTGGCAGCACACAAGTTCTAGGGTGGCATATGCTTATTTATGTCATCTCTTAGTAGCTGTAAAATGGGGGAAGACTCCTCTACCCCACCCCACCCCCAAAATAACCCTGTTGTGTCTCTGGCAGATTATGTCTAGTGAATTAGCTGGGGAGGAGACAAGGGCACACTATAATTTACATTAAGAGGAAAATATATTCAACATTTTGCAAAGATTGGTTGAGGAAAGACTGAAAATACAAATAAAATAAAAATTTAAAACCTTCCAAACTTCTAAGACCTTCTAGGTACTTACTTTTTTTCCCTGATATCATGATTTCTTTTTCTTTCTGAGACATCAGTAGGGAATATGGAATCAAATATTCAAAACAATAAGAAGAATAACCTCTATTCTGAAATATGATATCCAATTATCCAGTCACATAACTTAAGAATGATGTAGCAAAAGTACTAGACTATATTGGTCAGTCAGTAAGTTTTTATTAAGTACTTACTGTACATTAGGAACTTCGCAAAAAAAAAAAAATGCAAAAAAAATGTCCCCTGCCCTCAAGGAGTTCATATTTGGTTTTTTTGTTTGTTTGTTTGTTTTTATTAATTTGTTTGTTTGCTTTTAGTTTACAAGATTCAGTTCCACAATCCCTTGAGTTTCAAATTTTCTCCCCTTCCTTCTCCTCTCCCCCAACCACCCCATGGCAGCATGTAATCAAGTATAGGATCTGCAAATACTTTCACATTAGACATTAGTCAGGTTATTAAGAAGGATTGTAATGGATAGAAAGAACAATGATAAAGAGGAAATAAAACCAAACAAGAAAAAGAACAAGAGAAGGTAGTTTGTTTCAATCAAGGAGTTCATATTCTAATGTGGGGTGTAAAATATAAATAAACTAGGCACATGCATGAAATCTACAGAGTGGTAGCCTTATAAAGGAAAACACGAACAGCTGGAGGCATGGGGAAAGGACTCCTACAGAAAGAAGAATTTGAGCTGACTCTTGAAGTAAGCAAGAGAAACTAAGAACATTTCAGGGTTGGTAGGTAGCCAGTGAAAAGTATGAAATTAGAAGATAGAATGTTATGTGTGAGGGATAGCAAGTAGGTGATCCTCACTGGATTGTAGAGTTCATAGAGGATAGTAAAGTATAAGAAGACTGGAAAGGTGAGAAGGGCACATATTGTTAGGAATGTTAAATGCCAAACAGAAGACTTTCTATTTGGAGCCATTGATATTTGTTAGGGAGGTGGAGAGGGAGGTTGATATATTTATAACTCTGCTTAAGAAAAATTACTGGGGAAGTAGTGTGCATTGCATTATTGTGGGGAGTGACTTGAGATAGGGGGACTGATAAAAATCCACTAATCCAAGGTAGAGGTGATGAGAGGCTGAACTGGTAGTTTGGTTGTGTGAGTGGAGAGAAGGAAAGCTGAGTTTAAGGATCTGGCTTTAAATCCCTTCCATTTACAGAGGTTCCAGGACTTCTGCAACAGCACTGTCCTTTACCAGCAGACAAATCTGGCAAAATAACATCAAAACAGACAGAAAAATTCCAGCACCATCATGCCTCCTCAATTCTCAGCAGCTCTGGGTGGCAGTTCTCAAAAGTCCTGGGCAGCTCCAACTGGCCCTCAGCATTCCGGGTGGCTTTGGCTGGCAGTTCTCTCTCTCTCTCTCTCTCTCTTTCTCTCTCTCTCTCTCTCTCTCTCTCTCTCTCTCTCTCTCTCTCTGTCTCTCTCTGTCTCTGTCTCTGTCTCTCTCTCTCTCTCTGT
>NW_027187368.1:10790023-10812757 GCF_028583685.1 Petaurus breviceps papuanus | reverse complement strand
TCTCTCTCTCTCTCTCTCTCTCTGTCTCTCTCTCTCTGTCTCTCTCTCTCTGTCTCTCTCTCTCTCTCCCCCCCTCCCTCTCTCCCTCCCTCTGTCCCTCCTTCCCTTCATGCCTCCCTCTATGATGCTGTTCCCAAAAGCTCTTCTGGCCTCTCTCTGCTTTTCCTCTCTATCCACCGCACCAGCTCCTCCCAGTTCAGCCCCCCTCTACAAGTCCATCCCACAAGTGGTATTCACAAGCTCTGGTTTTTAACACTTAACCAGAAAACCAAGCCAATACAAGGGGATCTTTAAATTCCATTACCATTGCACAGATATGTGAACTTGGAGTCACTTAAGGAGGCAGGCAGTATGGTACAGTAAAAAGAGAGATGAACTGGAAATAATGTGAATAATTTTAGATCTTGTTCTACCACTTGCTACCTGTATGATCTTGGATAAGTACCTTAAACCACTTTGACTACAGTGTTCTCATCTGGAAAATGAGGTGATTGGACCAGAGGGCTTCATCTCCCAGGCTCCTTCTAGCTCTAGCTCTATGATCCTATGAACTCCTTTTTATTTGTTTATTTTTCCCAAGGTTATATATATATATATATATATATATATATATATATATATATATATGTATATATATGTATGTATATATATACATATATATATTAATTTTAATGTAATTTTTAAACTTTTTTTTTATTTTTCCAGTTCCAAAGTTTTTTCTACCACCTCTCCCATTCATAAGAAAGCAAGAAAAACAAAACCCATTACAAATGTGTAAAGTCACATTAAAAATTTCATATTAACCATGTGCCCTACCACCCTAACCCTACACCTTAAAAAAAAAAAAGAAAAACAAAAGAAAGGAGATAACAATATGCTTCAATTTATATGACTGGAGGTGAATAGTATGTTTCATTGTGAATCCTTTGTAATTATATTGGGTCACTATGTTCCAAATTACTTTCCAAAATGGTTGGACTAGTTCACAGCTCCACTAATAGTATATTAGTGTACCTATATTCTCACATGCCTTCTAGTATTTGTAATTTTCCTTTTTAAAAATCATCTTAGCTAATCTTGTGGATATGAGGCAGTACCTCAGGATTATTTTTCATTTGTATTTCTCTAATTATTATTGACAAAACATTTTATGCAGATATGGATAACTTGATTTCTTTCTCTGAAACTACTTTTTCATGTCCTTTGACCAGTTCTGTACAACATACAGCCCTTGGCCCACCAAAGAATTTCAGGCTGCTTGTGAAAAATGAAGAGGATGTAAACCAGCCTTGCAAAACATAACCAACCAGAGAACTGCGGGCCCTGGGTGTGGGATGGACGCGGAGCCGGGAGGAACTGGTCCGCTGCTCCCCGGGCCTTCCTGCCGGCCTGAGACATGGCCCGGGGCCCCGGCCCGCCGCTATGCCCAAGAGAGGGAAACGACTCAAGTTCCGGGCTCACGATGCCTGCTCCGGCCGAGTGACGGTGGCAGATTATGCCAACTCGGATCCTGCAGTAGTGAAGTCTGGACGAGTCAAAAAAGCTGTTGCCAATGCTATCCAGCAGGAAGTGAAATCTTTGTGTGGCTTGGAAGCCTCCCAGGCCCCCACAGAAGAAGTTTTCTCTGGGGCTGGGGAGCCCTGTGACAGCAGTGATGAGATGGATGCCCAAGAGGATAGCATTCATGAGCAGACTGTCTCCAGAGAAAAGAAAAGCAAGAGACACAAAGAAGACCCTGAGGGGGCTGTTGGAGAAGAGTATCCCATGGATATTTGGCTTTTATTGGCCTCCTACATTGGTCCTGAGGACATAGTGAAATTTTCCCTGATTTGTAAGGACGCCTGGACCGTCACTTGCACTGCCTCCTTTTGGACCAGATAGTATCGAAGGCACTACACGCTGGACGCCTATCTGCCCCTCCGCCTCCGGCCGGAGTCTATGGAGAAGCTGCGCTGTCTCCGGGCATGTGTGATCCGGTCTCTGTACCACATGTATGAGCCGTTTGCTGCTCGAATCTCCAAGAATCCGGCCATTCCAGAGACCACTCCCAGCACTTTAAAGAATTCCAAATGTCTGCTTTTCTGGTACAGAAGGATTGTTGGGAACAGACAAGAACCAATGTGGGAATTTAACTTCAAGTTCAAAAAACAGTCCCCTAGGTTAAAGAGTAAGTGTGTGGGAGGGCTGCAGCCTCCCGTTCAGTATGAAGATGTTCACACCAACCCAGACCAGGACTGCTGCCTCCTACAAGTCACCACTCTCAATTTCATCTTTATCCCCATTGTCATGGGCATGATTTTTACCCTGTTTACCATCAACGTGAGTACTGACATGAGGCACCATCGGGTGAGGCTGGTGTTCCAGGACACTCCTGTCCAGAATGGTCAGAAACTACGCAGTGAACAGGGTGTACAAGTCATTTTGGACCCCGTGCACAGTGTTCGTCTCTTTGACTGGTGGCATCCTCAGTATCCCTTTTCCTTGAGAGCTTAGTCACTGCCTCCTGTCTTTGGGGGCAGCCCTGAGCCAGTTGGATAATCTGTTAGTCATCAGAATACAACTAGGAAGGGGGCAGCTGGATTGCCTTTCCTGTTAGTAACTCAGATGCTGCTCAATTTCTGGGGGCTCTTACATGGGGCTACAGAAGAATCAAGGGGGGAAACAATGATTTGTAAACCTATTTTAATGTAAATTCTGCATTTGAAAGGAAAAAAAAAACATAACCAACCACCCACAGGCCAGTTTGGCTGCTCACAAGCAGTCTACAGGCTGTATGTTGTGCGGACCTGACAGATCATTTATCAATTGGAGAATAAATCTTAACCTTATACATTTAACTCAATTATCTGACCTTTAACAGAGAAACTAGTGAAGCTTTTCCCAGTTTCCCACTTTTCTTCTAATTTTAGCTGCAATGATTTTATTTGTACAAAATACTTTTAACTTTACATAATCAGAATTTGTCATTGTAGTGCTAGTAAATTTCTCTATCTCCTGTTTGGTTTTGAACTCTTCCCCTATCCATAGATTCAGTAGGTAACTTCTTTCCTGCTCCTCTAATTTGCTTATGATACCATAATTTAAGTCTAATTCATGTACCTATTTTGATCTTATCTTGGTATATAGTATAAGATGTTGGTCTACACCTAGCTTATGGACGATTATTTTCCAGTTTTCCCAAGAGTTTTGGTCAAATAGGGAGTTCTTGCCTCAGTATCTGGGAACACTAGTTACCATGTTCATTTGCTTCTGTCTATTTGACTGTTCAACTTTTCCATTTCTTACCCAGTATCAAATGGTTTTTATGATTATAACTTTATTGTATAATTTGAGATCTGGTACTGCTAAACGACTTTCCTTCACATTTTCCCCCCATTGATTTCCTTAATTTATCATTTCCCCAGGTGAATTTTGTTATTTTTTAAAGCTCTATAAAGTAATCTTTGGTAGTTTGATTGGCATGGTGCTGAATAAGTAAACTAATTTAAGTAGTATTATGCCTTTTGTTATATTGGCTCAGACTGCCCATGAGTAATTCATATTTCTCCATTTATTTAGAATTGTCCTTATTTGTGTGAAATGTTTTCTAATTATGTTCATATAGTTTCTGTGTATATATTGATAGGTAGACTCCTAAGTATTATGCTATGTCATTAGTCATTTTAAATGGAATTTCTCTCTTTTTTATTGCTTAATTTCGTTAGCAATATACAGAAATGTTGATAATTTATATGGGTTTATTTTGTAACCTGAAACTTCATTGAATTTCTTTATTATTTCAATTATGTTTTAGTTGACACTCTAGGGTCTTCTTTTGTAAATGATTTGATCATCTTCAAAAAGAGATAGTTTTGTTTCTTCATTGCCCATGCTTATTCCTTCAGTTTCTTTTCTTGCCTAGTTGTTATAGCTAGTGTTTCTAGTACAATGTTGAACAGTAATGATGAAAATGGACATCCTTGCTTCAACCCTGATCTTATTGGAAAGACCAGAAACTTGCCCCCATTACAGATAATGCTGGCTCTTGGTTTTAGATAAATACAACTTATCATTTTAAGGAAAACTCCATTTATTCCTGTGCTTTTTGGTATTTTAAAAAAGAAATAAGTATTGTATTTTATCAAAAATATATATTTTTGGCATGTTTTCTTAATCATGTGGGTTTTGTTGTTCATGCTATAGACCTGGTCGATCATACTTAGAGTTTCCTAATATTGAACCATCCTGAATTCTGGCATGAATTCAGCCTGGTAATAATCTATGGTCTTTGTGATATGTTGCTGTAATATCCTCGTTGGTATTTTATTTAATATTTTTACTTCAATGATCATTAAGGAAAGTAGTGTAGTTTTTCCTCCATATTTTGACTCTCCTTTGTTTAGGTATCAAGACTATATTTGTGTCAGAGAATGAATTTTGCAGGTGTCCTATATTTCTATATTTCCCTAAATCATTTATGTAGTACTGGAATTAATTGTTTTTTAAGTGTTTGGTAGAATTCACTTGAAAATAGTAATTTCCTCACATCACCCATGAGGGAGCTTATTGCTAGCTTGTTCATTTTCTTTTTCTAAGAGAGGGTTGATTATTTAAGTATTCTATTTCCTGTTCCATTAATTTGTGCAATTCATATTTTTGTAAATATTTACCCAATTCATTTAAATTGTCATTTTTAGTAGAATATAGTTGGGCAAAAAAGTTCCTAATGATGATTTTTATGTTTTCCTCATTGGTGGTGAATTCACCTTTTTCATTTTTGAAACTGGCCATTTGATTTTCTTATTTCTTTTTTAAAATCAAATTACCCAAAGATTTACCTATTTTATTGTCTATTTAAAAATAGATTTATTTATTTATTAGTTTTCTTCTTAGTTCAATGGCTTTTTAAACTTTCTGTTTTATTAGTTTCTCCTTTGATTTTCTGGATTTGTATTTGGTGTCTAATTGGGGAATTTAATTTTTTTCTTAGTTTTATTTTGAATTACATATCCTATTTGTTGATTTGTTCTTTTTCTCTTTTACTGATGTAAATTTCTGCCCTAAATACTACTTTGTTTCCATCTTACAAAATTTGGTATGTTGTTTCATTGTTGTCATTATCTTTAATGAAATTATTAATTGTTTCTATGATTTCTTCTTTGATCCACCTATTCTTTAGGGTTTAGATTATTTAGATTTCAATCACTTTTTAAATTTGTGCTTCAAAGGCCCTTTACAGAATGTTATTTTTGTTGAATTACGGTCAGAAAACATGCATTTAAAATTTCTGCTCTTCTGCATTTTGTGATATTTTTATGCCCTAATACAAGGTCAGTTTTTGTGAAGGTGCTATGCACAACTGAGAAATAGATTTGCTTATTTCTATTCCCATTCAATATTCTCTAGAGGTCTATCATATCTACCATTTCTAAAATTCTACTCATCCCTTCTGTCTTGTTTATTTTGTGGTTAGATCTATCTAGGTTCAAGAGGGATAAATTAAGATTCCTTCAATAATATGGTTTTACTATCTATTTCCTCCTATAATTCAGTTAACTTTTTCCTTGAAGAAATTGGGTACTAAGGAATTTGTCATATATATATATTACTATTAATTAATTCATTGTCTATGTACTTTTTAGCAAAAGATAGTTTCCCTGTTTCTCTCTCTGAATTAAGTTTATTTTCACTTTTCCTTTGTCTCAGACCATCATCGACACCCTACCTTTTTAACTTCAGTTGAAGCAAAATAGATTCTACTCCAGTCCTTTATTTTAGCTCTGTGTGTATCTTTCTGTTTCAAGCGAGTTTCTTGTAAACAATGTGTCTTTTTTTTTTTTTAACTCATTCTGGTATCTTTTTCCATTTATTGATGAGTTCATCCCATTAACATTCACAGTTGTAATTAATAACTGTGTATTTCTCTACATTCTATTCTCTCATACTTATCTTTCTCTTTTTTGCCCTGTCTCCTCCTTAAGAATCCATTTTGCTTTTGACCACTGTTTCCCATAACCTGCCCTCCCTATTATAGCACTTCCTTTCTTTCTGTTAACCCACTTACCTTGTACTTCCCTCTTGGGTAAGATGAATTTCTGTACCCAACTGTGTGTATATGCATCTACTTCCCTCTTTACAGTAGTTCAAAATGAAAATGAGTTTAAATTTTGTTTGTTACTCACCCTAGCCTCTCCATTGGGTAAACTCTTCCTTGTATGTGCCCCATCTATGAGATAATTTTCACCACTCTTTCTTTCCCTTCCCACCTCTCTCAGTATATTCCTTTCCCCCAACATTTCCATTCTTCTTCTGAGATTATCCTAACACAACAGAATCTCACCTAGACCCTCTATCTAATTAGACTCTAAGATCACTGGGGATGATAAAATTCTGAACTGTTACATATATCCTCTCCCCTTATAAAAATATTAACAGTTTAACCTTTTGAAGACCCATATGATTTTCCACTTATGTGTACTTTCTAATGCTTCTCTGGAGGCTTGTGTTTCAATGTCAAATTTTCTATTCATCTCTGATCTTTTCATCAGAAATGTTTGACTCCTCTATTTTATTAAATATCTCTTTTTTCCTTTGTAGGATTATCCTCAATTCTTACTAGATAGATTACTCTTGGCTATAATCCTTTACCTTTCAGAATATCATATGCCAAGCCCTCTGTTTATTTATAGTGACTATTAAATTTTGTGTATCCTGAATGTTGCTCCATGGTACTTGAAATCTTTCTTACTGGCTTTTTGAAGTATTCTGGCTTGACCTGGAAGCTTTGAGTTTTGACTATAATATGCCTGGATGTTTTCATT
This sequence comes from Petaurus breviceps papuanus, assembly GCF_028583685.1. NCBI lineage: Eukaryota > Metazoa > Chordata > Mammalia > Diprotodontia > Petauridae > Petaurus > Petaurus breviceps. The sequence continues at coordinate 10,805,957 of NW_027187368.1, read as the reverse complement.
TTGGATTTTCTTTCAGAAGGTAACCAGTGGATTCTTTCAATATCTATTTTGCCCTCTGGTTCTAAGATATCTGGGCAATTTTCCTTTATATTTCCTTGAAATGTGATGTCAGGGTGTCTGTCTGTCTCTCTCTTCATGGCCTTCAGGTAGTCCCATGATTCTTAAATTATCTCTCCACAATCAATGTTCCAGGTCTATGTTTCCTATGAGATATTTCATACTTTCTTCTATATTTTAGTCATTTAATTTTGTTTTATTATTTCTTGATGTCTTACATCATTAGCTTCCATATGAGCAATTTTTATTTTTAAGGAATTATTTTCTTCAGTCAGTTTTTGTACCTCTTTTATAAAGATGCTCATTTTCTTTTCGCAACTTTTAAAATATAATTATCAGTTCTTTCTACATTTTTCCTCTATCACCATTATTTGGCTTTCAAAATCTTTTTTGTCACTTTTGATCTCTTTATTTAACTTTTCTAAGATTTTTTTCTTGGTCTTGTGCCCAATCTACATTTTTTTGAAGCTTTGCTAATAAATATTTCCAAGGCAGTGTCTTCTTCTATGTTTGTGTTTTGATCTTCCTGTTACCATAGTAGCTCTTTATGATTGGGTTCTCTAACCCCACCCCCACCCCCCTGCTCATTCTTCCACCCTATTTCTTGAGTTTGGATTTTGTTAGTGTTAGGTTCTCCTCCCTTTTTTTGAGTGGAAGGGGAATGTTTGACCTGAGCTTCTGCCCTTTTATGGCCACCTACTGATTTAACAGCTTGGTCACTGCCCTCCTGTTGAGAGCTTTACAAGTTTCTGACCTTGGTTGGAGTCTGCTGAATTGTGTGTCATTTGGTTTCAGTAGAGTGCTGCTGAATTCAGTCACTATCAGCCCTCTGAGAAGTTTTGCATGTTCAAAGTGACTGAAATGTCTATTCCTCTATGGTGTTTATTTGCCTTGGTTATTTCCCTTCAGTCTTTGTGGTAGATGAAAGGTTAGAACTGAGTCTTTGTTCTTGGATTCAGAATCACACAGCTAAGTTTTTGGAATTTGTTTAGTGCCTCTATCACTTATAGACAATCTTCTCTGTCCTAGAACTGTGACGTGGTACTGGGTAATGACTGACAGTCTTGTTAGATGACACTCATTCCTGATCCCAGCACTGATTCATGGGTCCTCTGGGATGTATTTCTGCCCCAGAGTTTCCTGCCCTAGATTTCAGTGTTAGCGCCCTTATCATCTCTGTCTGCTAGAATGTTCCTTACTGACACCTCTGCTGCTGCTGCATTACACTCCCAATCAGCCCCCATCTCAGTGTCCACAGACCTCTTTGTCTATCTTTCTAAGCTGCCCTGGACTAGAAAAATTACTCACTGTGATTTTTCTTGACTTTCTTGATTGGAATTTGGTCTGACACATTTTATATGTTGTTGTGGAGGAAGTATGTTCAGTGGATTATGTAAAATTCTAGCTCTGTCTCTGCCATATTAATTCTACCTCCCTGATGCTATGGTCTTTTAAAGGAATTGATCAATAGAATCTCTTCCAGCTCTACCATTATATGGCTTTATTAGTAAAATATCTTTAATTCTCTGGGAGAAGTTACTTCTATGAATCTGGTATGGTAATAGTAAGAATATTTAATATTAATTCTCAGGTGGTTTCTCAGTAGGACCATGATAAAACTCATGCCTGGTGAAATATGTATTGTACTATTATTACTTCTATTACCTTGAATTGAACCTGAGTCTAATGACTAACAATATGATGCTGAAGAAGAAAGCTTATTGTACCTGGCTAGTCAAGCCCTTGTGGAATAATATATGGACTCCAGATGCCAGTGCAAGTCAGAGGCAGGGAACCACATACTTGTTGAATGTTTTCATGAATCAGAGGATTTAAATTCGTTTTGGATCTAGGAAATTTGATGCTGTCTCTGCCTGCCACACCAAAAGTCTGGATGAAAACAGCGAAGCTTAGCAAATAATCCAGGCAGCAGATGCTCCCCATGTGGTGGTTTGGGAACATCCAAATAATTGACAGGATTCTCCTGGTTGTCTTGCCCCCCCCCCCCAATCCTTGGACTGGTGTGAAATGCCAAAATAAAGGGATTAGTCAGATACGCTTTTGAGTATATCTTAGCATTGTTGGCTTGTTGCCTACCCTCTTCTGCATCTGCTCTCAGTGTCAAATAAAATAGCCTGTTCAAGATACCTTTCAGAACCTTGTCCCTAGATTGACAATTAGCGCTGAGGTACAAACTTTGTAGTTCTAGATTATCATTCTTTAAATCACTAAATATCAGTAATTGGTGAGACCTTAGGACACACAGTATTGGTTGTCCAAGCTGAATAATCTGATAGAATAAAGAAAATTGAATGTTCTTCCTCAAAGAGACTTTAGGACATAGCATGGAAGTACAAAAAACAAAATGTCAGAGCTGGAAGAATCCCTAGAATTTTGAATGTTAAAGAATTTAAAATGTTAGAGATGAAAGTGTCCTTAGAACATAAAAGGTTAGGAGAACCTGGAGTATTAGGGTTGGAAAGACCTTAGCATACAGAATATTAGAATTATGTGAGATTTCAGATGAAAACATGGCACCCGATGTGTTTGCACTAGAGGGGATCTTCAAGACTATTGAGTCCAACCCTGACAGTTGAAGAAACAGACCCAGAGAGGTAAGGCACTTGCCATAGCTCCTGAGGGCCGAGTAGGAACCAACTCTCTTTGGTTTTCTAATATCTGGTTAAGGCTTTTTACATTGCAGGGTCTTTAGTGTGAAACTTCGTGAGGAAAAGGGTTTCAGTCAGCCTTTTCATCCTCCTTGCCTTGTAATGAAAGACAGGTTGAGTGGCTTTTCCTTTGTTGTCCCATTCTTTGTCTTTCAATTTCAGTGAAATTCATGAAGCCTGGTCTTGCCATGGCCTCCCAGCTGGAAACACTTGAGAACACATTCTTGAATTTAATGAAATAAATGTCTTATAGTCCCACCTTCTTCTTCCCCTTACCCCTAACAAGTGATGAAACAAAGGAAAAGGAGAAAAGAAGACCATCTTGCATGAAGAGTGAGCTGTTAGGACAGTTCAGTGTGTTTTTAGTTAGGCTGTTTTCCTCCCTCCCTGTGGCTGTGCAAAATAGGAAACATCAGAACTAGGCTTTTTTTTTCCCTCATAAAGACATCCTTGTGGACAAGGGATTCCCTTTAAAAGTATTTGGATTATTTACTATCCTTAAATAATTTTCTGGTAAATTAAGGAGAGGAATGGTGATATAGTCAAAGGATTATTGGATTTGTAGTGGAGGAAAAAAACCGAGATTCAAATCCCAGTCTTGACACTTACTGGCCTTGTGACCATGGTCAAGTCATTTAAATTTGAGCTTCAGGCAATAGCCTAACATCATTATGATTGATGGATCATGTTTTGCATTGGTAGAAGGGATTATAGCATGGACTATAACATAAGCCCTTGATGAATTTAGAATAGTTATTTTTTTCAGTTTTAAATTTCCTTATTATTTTTGTAGACATGTATTCTCTTCTTCTTCCCTCTCCTCCCATCATTTGAACAGCTTAAAAAAATCCATCATAACAAATATGCATAGTACAGCAGAACAAATCTCCACCTTCTAATTCTGTGACCTTGGGCAAATCATTTCAACTGTTAGGGCATCAGTTTCTTTACATGTAAAATAGGGGGCTCTCTAAGGTCATTTCAAGTTTTATGATTCCATGATGCTAAAGTTGTTTCCCAAAATCTTCTCAATAAGATTTGTCTTTGAGGCACAGAGCAGATTTTTTTAAATTAATGCCTGAGAATGGTAGAAGAAAAGAATAAACTCTCAATGAAAAAGTCAGGTTCCGTTGTCTTTTTCCTACTTGGAATCTCAGAACCTGAGAGCTGTATTGAACCCTGAGAAGTTAGAGAATCGGTTCCCCTTGTTATCAGTTAGGTGAATGAGAAGACAAGAATTGTGATAGTCCTTATTACCTATGCTAAGGTGAGATCAAACTTGGAGTCTTTTATTTTGGACACAATGTTTTAGGAAAGACAATGATAAACTAAAGTGTATTCAGAAGCAGGGGAACAGAGTGGTAAGGGCATTTGTAATCATGATGTAGAAAGATCAGTTGAAGAAAGTGGGGGTAGAATAGAGACTTGGAGCATAGAAGACATGTGGCCACTGTCTTTTCATATGTACTGTGAGCACTGGTGATATTTGAAGGACTATCTATTTGAAATGGGATCACACTTTCTTCTTGGCCCTGGAGGACAGAATTAATATCACTAGGGAAAAGTTATAAAGTCATGGTCTCATTATAGGGAAAAACATTCTAAAAATTTGGCACTGTCCAAAGAGTCCATTACTTAGTATTTTGTCATCACTAGAAATTTTAAAGAAGATTCTTGATGGTCAGCTGATAGGTATATTGGGGGATCCTTAAATTCCTTCTCATGTATGGACTGAACTGTATGACTTTTGTCTTCCCTCCTAAACAATAGTAAAACTATCCAAGATAGATGGGTATCTTTTTTCTCCTTGAATAACTCTAACTGAGGCAGCTAGGTGATACAATGGATAGAGTGTGGACTCAGTGTTAGGAAGTGAGTTCAAATTCCTTTTTTTTCTTCAAATCTTGTCTCATATACTGAGTAGTTGTCTCAGATTAAGTCACAGGATTGTCATGAGGATCAAATTAGATAATGTGCAAATCACATTTATTTTAAAAAATAAATTGAATTATTTTTTTCACTAAACAAAAACCTCACCTTCTTTTCCTTCAGCCTTCCTTCCTCCCCTCCCCACACATGCCATGAAAAATTATTTTAGTCCTTTTTTTCAATGCCATCATTTCCTAAGAGATTTAGGCATATGAAAATAATATATACAATCTACAGAAACACACTTGTCTTTTAACATATTTTAATCATGTGGAAGTGGTCCTAGGAAAACCTTACTCGAAAGTACTGGTTTTAACTGATCTACAATCATGTTGGGCAGTCTCTTCTGCAAACCAAGTTTTATATCCTAAGCTAAAGAAACATGTAATCTCCAAGTAGGAAAGGGCCTTAACAATTGTGGCATTTAGCTTCCTACACATCTAGAAATCCACTCTACAGTATTTATACTGCACAAGCCATTACTTGAGCTGTTCTAATGAGAGGAAACTCACTGAAAATTCTATTTTAAAAAATCCTGATCATTAGCTCATTTCCCCATACATTGGTCTGAAATCAGTCCCCCTCTTCCACCCACCTCTCTTGGATTTATGGAGTGACCCATAATAAATACAATTCCTTTCTCATATGACAGCCCTTTGGTTACCTGAGGATCATATATCTCTTCATTCTTTTCTTCTCCTTACTTAAACATCTATGGTGGTTTCAAGTCGTCCCTATGTGACCTGTTTCTAAAATCCTCCAAACCCTGGTATAGGGTGTTCAGAGTAGACTAGCTCCTCTGGTGGGAGGGCTTACTAAACCTTTTTCAGGACTGCTCATCTACCTTGGGTGTTTACCTTCACCCAACTCTCATCTGTGGCTACAGCTGTAGTGTGAATAGCAGCCATATCCTGGTAAAACCATCTTGGCAGGTGGGCTAACTCAGGCTCAGGGTAACTAACTCATCAGTTAAAGAGCTGTCTACCCCAAGCATGTGAATATTTCCCCAGAAGAAGGGGTAGATGAGAGCAGTTTATTCCAGAAACCATGAAGTTGGCTGAAACAGGTGGAGCTGAGAACTTAGAACTTGGTCAGATGTCAAAGACACCAAAGTCATTCACTGAATACCCAACCATCACCAGTCATTTTAACTTCTGTTCTGCCGCTAGACTTCTATGACTAGAAAAAAGAGAGGTTGACAACTTTGTGCAACTCTGCCTCACTTAAATCCAATTCACCACAAGTTTAGAAGTCACCCCATGACATCATTGTTCTTCTTCTAAATGAAGGAAAGATAATAGTCTTCCCCTAGACTGGCTAAAGTTGGTCAATGACACTTCTAAAAACAATTCTGTAGATCACTTTTGTCAGTATCTACCTTTGCGAAGGCTATATGGAAAACAGACTATTATCAGTCCCTTTCATTCCGGGGTAAAGTAAAATAGTGAGAATCTGTAGGGAAGAGAATGACTATGACTAAGGATAACTTGGGACCAGCAGCAGGATATGGTTTAGCCCAGATGCTTAATTGGTGGATTGCCTATATCCTCCCCCCCCCCCAATACAGAAAATTATTTCCAACTGCTTCAGATGAATAAGTTGTTCCTTCACTGTGCAACTGATGCCATCTTTCATGGTGGCATTGTTGTAGGGGATGAAAAAGAGGCACCAGCCACTGTTCCTTATGACAGCGTCTGGGCCCTTGATGATTCCATTACAATCTTTGGAAATAGTCTATTTATATGTGCATTTGGGAAGAATTTATAACAGCAGCCCAAAGACTGGACTTTGTGGACCAATAACATACATGTGCACTACTACTAAATAGACAGTGCCAGGGCACTAATGAGGTTTTAATCACTCTGTAGTAGAAATCAGTCCATTTGCTTTTGTTTATTATTATTTCGCTACTATGGTGCAGTGGTTTCAGGCCATATGGGTGAGAGCAATGCTCAATTGTGGTACTTTTGATAATGGGGCAGACAAGCTGACTTTCTTAAATGCAGAGCAGCAAAACAAGCAATCTGATCAAAGACCAGAAGTGGGCTGAAGACAAATGTAGAGGAATGTGGATCTGTCTTGATCTGCCTCATCCAGAAAATGATAAACAAGGAGTCTTAAAATATTGGCTCCAAATCAAATATTTGGCATCAAAGGTCTTGTCAGGAGATTAGTTTTCAAAGATGTTTGCAGCAGACATGCCCATTTCTGCTGGAAAACCCTTTTAGAAAAGGATATGTGTGTGTGTGTGGGGGGGGAGTTGAAGAGGGAGGAGAAAGTAAATAATGGAAAAGACATTTTCAAGGATGTAGAAAAGGGTGAGGTGAGGAAGATAGAAGAAAAAAAGAGAAAAATGACCAAGGATCATCCCATGAAGAGATAAGGCGGTCTTGTCTATGGAGAAGATGACAATATTTCCTTTGACAATTCTTCTAAGGATCATGCGCTACATTTTATTACCTATATTCAGTAACCAGATATTGAAATTCAGATTCATAGACTGTCAGAACTGAAAGAGTAAACTTAGCATGTTCAAGCTAAAAAGGGTCTTAGAATTTAGAAGGCTAGAGGCAGATCATCTAATGCAAACTCTTCTCTTACAAAAGAGTAGACTGAGGCAAGATAGAGGAAAGGACTCCTCCAAGGTTTTCTGACCAGTTGGTAGTAAGGCTAGTACTTGGGCTAGGTTCTCTGACTTTCACACATTAGAGATATTTCTTCTTTTGCTCATTGACTTGGAGCCTTCTGATATTTCCTTTAAAACATATCTATCTTAATCTGGGACAGTGAGAGGCAGATGCTGGGGACGTTGTCTTTGGGGAAGGAAGTTGGGCCAAGGCAAGGAGGAGCTCCAGATGGGTGTTGGTAGGAGAGCTCCTGGAGAGCCCCATTTTAACTAATTGTTCTCACCAAAGAGGTCTCAATTGTTCTTAGGCCCTTTAGAGTCTACAGGTTCTGTCAGCATCTTCTGAATTTCAGTGTCCTGATACAAAGGCCTGGTTGCCCTTCCCTAAACTGTGGCTTTCTCTGTGGATATGTGTACTTCAAGTACATCTTAGATATATAATCAAAAGAGAAAGGCTGGAGGTGGCAGTGATTTCTTATTAGATAAAGATTCTACATGAATGATATTAAAAAAAAAAGAATATCCTGAAAATTTACTGTTTTGTTTTTAAATAGTGAATGCTAATCAGGCACTCTAAAAAAGGTTTCAACATATTAAAATATGAGCATACATAAATCCACATACTATTGCAGTAAGCAAGGCTTGCTTGTAGATGACCAGGTTCTTGAAATATAAATCCAGTTCAAGTTTGCAAAATATGTTTTTAGTTCTATTTTAGTTGTTTCCCTCAAATATATAGGTTTAGTTCTGGTTGGATGTGATTCACTCACATCTTTTTTTCTTTTCTTGAATACAAAATATTGGTTAGAGTCACAGTTCTGGGAAAAAAAATTAATGTGGGTTTGGTTTAGGGTTCAGCAAGTTAATGCCATTTATTGTAGTGTTTAGTTTATGGCTTAGTCTAAGCCCTTTATATTGAAGGTAATCCAACAAAAGATGTTCTGTTCTATTTGGGGAATTTATTTTTATTTTTTAAAGATTTGTAGATTGTTTAAGAAGCATAAAATTTGGAGCTGAAAGGGACCTTTGAGTTTATCTGGTCCAACACCCTTCATTTATCAGATGGGAAAACTTGAATTCAGAGAAAACTTGAGCAAATTCCTAAATATGGGAGGGGGGGAACCTGTGACTTTGAGGTCACATGTGGCCCTCTAGGTCCTCAAGTGTGGTCCTTTGACTGAGTCCAACTTTTACAGAACAAATCCTTTTATTAAGGGGATTTGTATTGTGAAATTTGGATTCAGTCAAAGGGCCACACTTGAGGACCTAGAGGACCATATGTGGCCTCCAGGCCGTAGGTTCCTCACCCCTGACTAAATATCAGAGCTGGTGCTCAAATGCTGGTCTTCTAGTTCCATATTCCATATTCCTCTACCCCACTACACTGGATTTCAGAGTCGTTAATCCCTTCCTTCTTCAGTTCTTTCCCAGGCCTTTACTCCAATGGTAGCTGTACTCTCCTCCCTTCTCTAACTTGATGCCCTTAGTAGATCAGTTCACCCTCTACTCTCAAATCTCCTGCTCCCTTCTTTTATCACTGCTCATGGCTTATCAACTTGCACTATCCACCACCTTTGCTCCTATTTATGTATTCCTGAAGAGAACTAGAGAAAGTTACAAAACTGTTGATTGGGACCCCAACATAAGTTGCATAGCCTCAGCTTGGTCCTCACTACAGTAAGGCAATCCTTTTACACTTGCAAAATCATTTCACTCTCCTAATCACCACAATGGCAGCCTAGGGCACCAGCTCCCCCAACCTCCTGCAACTGATGATCTTGTTTCATACTTCACTGAAATGATTGGGACCTTCTTCTTTCCTTTTCTCACATCACTCAAATGTCTTTCCCCATTATCTCCTCCTTCACTTTGTCTTTTATGAAGATGTAGCCCTCTCTTTTTCAAGGCAAACCCACTATACAAGCATGCTTCATCCCCTCCTGATGAGTTGCTTGAGTGCCTGTGCTCAGATGCTAATTGCAAGACCATATTTCTCCCTAGCCTAAAGATACTATCCCTAGCAGTTTCTCCCCAGCCCAAGGACACTATGTCTAGCAATTACTCATGAATAGGCCTCAGCAAAACACTTATCTCTTTCCCTGGTATGCATCTGTAGTAATTATTAGTTTGAACTGACTTTGTACTGGCTCATAAAGATATTCAGTACCCGCTGGACTATCTATACCAACTACCTACCTCATTATATGCATCTTGGACTCCTCATTATGTGTGTCCTAGACATAAGACACATGTACACTCTCTACATCTATCTTGTCAAACGAGAAATTAATTAGTGGCAGACTGGGCAATCCTCAGTTGGCTCTAACCACTACTTAAAAACCACACCTCCCTATCCCTCCCCTCCCCCTTTCCCATGTGCTTTTCCTGGTGAACTCTGGGTAAAATGCCTATACAGTAGATACTAAAAATGCAAGTTTCTTTAAGAACTGATCACTCCTTAAACACTCCCTAATCCCACCCCGAATCACCTAATTAGCATACTTGGGCACATGCTTTTTCTATAGCTTTTCCTATATAGACTTTAACTGTACCCCCATAAGGTTGCAAATTCTTTAAGAACTTTTGCCCACTGAAAAGCGCAAAAATAAACTTTTGCCAACTTTACTTAAAAATTGCTTGAGTCTGTGAATTCATTTCAGATAACCCTGTCCTGCTCTCTTGTCCTTGAGGGGTCAGTCCTGAACCCCTCAAAACCACATCATTCCTACTTAATTTTCTCAAGCAGATTTCCCTCTTTATCATCTCCACTATCTCTCTAATATTAATTTTTCTCTGCTGGTTCCTTCTCTGCTGCCTATGAATATGCATGTTTGATTTATCCTTTAAAAACACCATTACTGTGCACTGCAATCCCTGCTGTTTGTCCCCTTCTATAAAGCCAAGCATGAGCAGCTTTCCAGAGAACTGCTGATGTAAGCAGCTTCAAGGTTCTTATTACATAGTATAGTGAACTCTCTATTAGGTAATAAACTAAGACAAGACATTGACAGACACCAAAGTACAGCATTCACAATGTTATGACATAACAACTTACCACTAAAGTGGCTACATAGTTTTCACCAAAGTGGTCATATAGTTTTGAACAAAAGATATTATTCAGTAAGTCCTTAATTCAATCATTCTTAAGGAGCAAGCCTCCTTAAGGGACACAAAGTACAAAGGTCAAAGTTCTCCAACCCTAGGCCACAGTAAATCATGATCTTCTCAGTCAGCATCAAGTACCAAGGAGAGGTCTTTTTCATCTTGACTTGAGGCTGGCTCCCAAATTCCACAGTTCCCCTTCCATGGGTCCAGCTCCTACCTGAATCTACCCAACCAATCACCTGGGTTCAAAGGTAGGCAGCTCTCAACTCCTCATCCAGTTCCTGTTCTAGTTCCTCACCCAGTTCCCATTCCATATTGAAGCTCATAGTGTCCAGTCCACCTCAAGTCCTTCACAGTTTCTGTTCCTAGGAAGACAAAGCTTAACAGAGCCAAAATAACATTCATACACGTTGCCAACACCATCATCAATTCACCATCTGCCTGTGAAATCAACAGAGACCCACAAACAAGGTCCAAGAGGTCAACACAAATCATTAAAAGGTCCTAGGACCTCCGAAACCCCTCCTCCAGGACTTCTGTAAACAGACAACCAGAAAATCCTCTTTCAGGGCTTCTAGTAAGGTCCCAGGGCTTCTGTACAAAGTATTACAAACAATAATCAACACAGACAGAACAGACAAATATAGATTGCTGGGATACCACAAGTTTTCTCCTTCTTAACTCTGCCACCACAAGAGTTCTCTTCTCAGTTCTGCCCTCTTCTAGCTTGGACTTCTGTTTCTTAACAAAGACTTGATATAATCATGGACAAGGCTTAAAAGAAACTTGAACTGAAACAAGGTGCTAAATAATTAAATAGCTGAAACAAGGTGCTAAGTACTTCTTTGCTTGACATTACACCTTCTCAACTAAATTTCTTAAGAAAGTCATCTATAATTGGTTCCTACAGTTTTTCTTCTCGCATTTGATTCTAAACCCTCTTCAATTTGTTTTCCCATCTTGTCATTGGACCAAAGTTTTAAAATCACCATTGATTTCAATTGCCAAATATAATGATTATTTCTCAATCTTTAGCTTTTGTGACCTCTCTACAGCCTTTGGGATTTTTATTAGCCCTCCTCTAGAAACCCTTTTATCTTTGTTGTGGTTTTGTGACATTACCCTCTTCTGGATTTCCTATTTCTAGGACTATTCCTTCTCAGTCTCTTTGCTGTATTTTTCTTCAGATTATGTTCACTAACTAAAGGTGTCCCCCAATGGTATGTCATTGAATCTCTTCTCCCTCTATATTATCTCATTTGGTGACTTCATCTGTTATAATGGGTCAATTATCATGTCTATTCAAATTATTACCAGATTTACATATAGATCTCTAACCTTTTCCTGACCTCCAGGCTTAGATCATTTAATTGCCTGTTGAACATTAGAACTTTTATATCCCTTGTATATTTCTAATTTGACATGTCCTAAACCGAACTCATTCCCCACCTCTAAAACCTTCCCTCTTTCTAACTTCCCTATTATTGCTGAGAGTACCACCATTCACCTAGTGACCATAGAGACACCAGAATCATAAAGATCATCCTCAATTCCTTTTGTGCACTCATTCCACATAGCCAATCTCTTGCCAAGCCTTATCATTTCTAACTTTACAATATCTTTTATATATATATATCCCCTCCTCTCTACTAATACAGGTACCAACTTGGTGATGGTTTTCATCATCTTAAGCCTGTAGTACATCAGTGGTCTTCTCTGGTTGGCTTCATATCTCCCCATTCTAATCCATCCTCTAGTAATCTGCCAAAGTGATATTCCTAAACAAATTTATCATATTGCAATCTCCCCTAAACCTCAACTTAATAAACTTTCATGATTCCCTATTATTTCCAAGATTAAATGTAAACTCCCCAGTTTAGCATGTAAAGACCATAATATCCTTGCCCCTTCCTAACTTTCTAGTCTTTTTATATAGTCTACTCTGTATTTTAAATTCCAGCAATACTCGCCACTCACAGGAGATACTCCATCTCCCAGATTTTTGCCTTTTTAATGGCTTCCCCAATGTCTTAAACATTCTACCTCTTCACCTCTGACCCCAGGCTTCCTTCAAGGCTCAGCTCAAATCTCTCTTTCTCTAGAAGGTGTATACCAGTCTATCCCACTCTCAGCCTGACTGTTAGTGTCTTCTCTCAAAGATTATCTTCCATCTGTTCTTTCTATATGTATTCTGTATGTGTGTAGTTATTGGTGCATTGTCTCCCCCAGTAAAATACAAAGTCTTTGGAAGCAGGGATTGTGTTTGTCTTCCTTTATATCCTCATCATTTAGTACAGTGTGTGGCCCACAGTAAGCTTTTAATAAGTGCATTCTGACTGACTGACATCTTGCTGGACAAGTTGGAGAGAGAGGTCTGGGTCAGCTTATAGGGAAATTAAGTGTATTCAGAACTGCTCAAATGACTGGACCCAAGTAGTAATGATTAATAGCAAGATGTCAATTTGGAAAAAAAATGTCCAGTGGTGTGCCTTAGGAATCTATCCTTGCACTTTTACTATTCAACATTTTTTAAAACAATGATTTATGAAAGCATAGATGACACCACACTAGAAAAAAGTGTAGTTAACACACTAGATGAGAGTCAGAATTCAAAACTATCTCCCTAGCCTACAATGATGAACTAAATAATATAAAATTTAATAGAGTTGAATGTAATATCCCACATTTTGAATAAAAAGAAAATTCTAACATTGAAGAATAGGTTGGGGGAGGTCTGATTATTAAATTTGACAAGGATTTGAGTATTTCAATGAATTAGGAATTCAAAGTGAATCAACAATTTGGCATGGAAATAAAAAGCAAAACTTAAAACATAAATTTGATGGCATTAATAGAAGAAGTATTTTAATGATAAAAATAACAGTCCCTCTGGGCTCTTAACTTTAGTAAAGCCCATCTTAGTCTTGTTATGGGCACAAAAAATTTTAGGGAGGAAACTGACAAGTGAGTGTGTTGTAAGAAGATGACTGGTATAATAAGGTCATATCATACCATATCATTTGAGAAATAAATTAAAGAAACTGAAGCTAGTTGGTCTACAGAAGGATAGAAATGCAGTACACTGTAAAATTATTCTTAATAATAGAAAAAGAAAGCACTCTACCAATCTCCTATTATAAAACAAATGTTCTAATATCTAACCATGGAATAGAGAACAAAAATTATACATCTATTTCACTGAATAGTGAAGTAAAAGTAAAATCCATGAAAATGGCTACAGCAATAGATCCAAACAATATTATTCAGTGTGAATAAATTGTATTTATGCCATGGATGCAAAGATGATTCAAAATTAATGAATCAGCATGATTAACATGTATTTAACAGTATTAAAAATAAGTTGACAAAATACTATATATATATCTATACGTATACATACATATAAATGTGTGTATGTGTCTATGTATGTATGTATATATTTGTGTATATGTGAATATACATATATACATATATGATGCAGAAAAGGCTTTGACAAAATATGACACTCATGCTAACCCCCTAATGTATTGTTATTAAAAGTATATCTTAAAAAGTGTGTGCTTAAAATAAGAAAAAAACCCAACAACTGTGCAAGCATTATCTTCAATGGAGAGATAATAGGAACTTTCCCAGTAAATTTAGAGGTGAAGCAAGAGTATTTCATTTCCTCACTGCTATTTTACATTATTCTATATGCACTACCATTAGTAATAAATAGAAAAAAAGAGAAACCATAAATACCAGCAAAGAGGAAAGAGAAGTATCTTTATTTGCTGGTGATATAATGGTTTGCTATTATTATAGCATTTCTCCCCGAGAATCTACAAAGAAAATAATTGAGAAAATTATCAATCAAAAAACACTTGAAAACTTTGTTTTTGCCAAACACTCTGGGGATATGAAGAAAAAGTGAAGGCAGCTCCTGTCATCCAACAGTTTGCAATAGGAGAGAAAACATGGAGATACACAAACATGTATGTATCTATCTATATACACACATATATGTATTGTGTATATGTACATATATATGTGTAGTGTTTATTGTGTATATATACATGCATATATATAGACAAAATACATACAAAAAAGAATAAAAGAAATGCTCTGGTTGCTGGGGGAACTGGGAAAAGCTACCTGTAGGAGATAGTACTTGAGATGAATCTTTTTTCTCCCATAGGAACTTTTATTCTAAAAAAAAATAATAAAAATACCCAAGACTGGGGCGGCCAGGTGGCTCAGCAAGTAAAGAGCACTGGCTCCAGTGTCGGGATGACTGGGGGATCAAATCCGGGCTGACATACTTAGCACCACACTCAGAAATAACTGGCCATGTAACTTTGAGCAAGTTACTTAACTTAACTGCTTTAAAAAAAAAATACCCAAGACAAACCAAAGAGATAATCACTCCTTCAGCTGTATTCCCATAGGTGTTACTTCTTTGAGAGTCCTAAACTTTAGTGAAAACACAGATTCTTAACAAATAAGCAAGCCGATCATGTGCTCCTTATATCCAACCAAAGAGTCACTGTGGAAGGTTCTCTCTTGGCATCAGGTTCTCTGGTCCTGCCTCTGTTCATCATTACAGGGACAAAGATTCCAGGAGGAATTTCCTGATGAAACCTACTACACTTTCCTTGAGATGAATATTGAAGGGAGCCAGTACTTGTAAGAGAAGAATGTAACCAGGGAGTACATCCCAGCCATGGAAGGTACATATAGTATAAAGTAATATAGAGTGGAGGTAGAGTATCATGTGTGAGACGCAGGAAGTAGGTTAGGGTGGCTGGACCATTGGGTGCATGGAGGGCAGTAATGGGTAAGAAGCCTGGAAAGATAAAAAAAAGCCAGATGATGAGGAGATTTAAATGTCAAAGAAGAGAGCTCATATTTGAGTCTGAAAGTAATAGCGAGTCTGTGGATTTTATTTAGCAGGATGGGGTTGAGGAAAATTGACTTTAGGAAAATCGCTCTGGCAGTCATGTGGAGGATGGACTGGAGTGGAAAGAGAGGCAGGGAGATAAAGGCCTGAACTAAGTGCCACTATAAGAGTGGGGGGGGGGTGGAGAAATATATGAGTTATTGTGGAGACTGGAGTGACTAGATTTGGTAACTGATTAAATAAATAGGGTGGTTAAAAGAGATGAATTAAGGCTGCAAGCAAGGTTTGAAACCTGTGCTACTTGAAGAGAGGTGGTGCCCTTGACAATAATAAAGAAGTTCAGAAGAGAAATAGGTTTTAGTGAAAAGATAATGGTTTATGTTTTGAACATGTTGAGTTGGAGATGCCTGTAGGAATCTATCTGAAATTTTTGATATGCAGTTTGTGATGCATAATTGGAAGGCAGGAAAGAGACTAGGCCTGGAAAAATAGATATTAGACTCATCTGCACAGATATGATCCTTGAGACCATTAGGAGATAGTGAGATCACTAAATGAGAGAGTAAAGAGAGAAAAGGAAGAGGACCCAGGACAGAGCTGTGGGGTGTACACACACACACACACACACACACACACACACACACACACACACACACACACACACACACA
>NW_027187368.1:10742747-10790013 GCF_028583685.1 Petaurus breviceps papuanus | reverse complement strand
ACACACACACACACACACACACACACACACACACACACACACACACAAATGATTATTGACATGGATGAATACCCAGAAAAGGAAGGATAGGGAGATATGGTTAGATAAGTAGGGAAACTGCGAGAGGAGAGAGTAGGGTGGAGGAATTGGTTAATAGTCAAATTCTAGAGAGAAGTGAAGAAGTAGGACAAAGATGATTAGATTTGGCAATTACCTGGTAATTACATTGGTAACTTTGGGGAGAGAATTTTCATGAATGATGAGGTCACAAACTATATTGCAAAAGTTTAAAAGAGAATGGGAGAAGTGAAGGCACAGTATGTAAGATGACATTTTAAATTTTAGTCCTGAAGAAAAGAGTGTAGAACAGCAACTAGGGAAGACAATAGGATCTATTTAAGGATAGAGTAGACTTGGACTTTTGAGAAGGAGCAACTCCTCTGATAAGGATCATGCCACCTAAGTCCCAGCCAGTCAATCATTTTATAGGTAGCCCTAGTCCTAAGGCATCCCTGATGAGTTCTATGTCATCTCAGCAAGGTGCCATTGTACATGCTTGCCTTCTCTATGGGCATTGTCCCTCACATGCCTCTAAATAAAGGCTTGTCATTCCATCAAATTGCTTTTGGGACTCATCAAATTGGTCAAGGAGTCTCATGATCAACCTTGCTAAAACTGGAGAAAAAAAAGCACAACATAACAATGACAAAAATCTAATGCTTTCTAAATTGTCTGTTTTCAATTCTCTGTTTGGGCTCCTTTCATTGTTGATATCTATGTCTATGAGGAATTCCTTTTAGCTCTTTTATTCTCTATCCACCCTTTTCCCATGGAGTGTGAGACCTCTCAAGGCCCAGTTGTTATAGTTGTTTCTATAGCTGGCAACAGTTCAATATCTTCACAAAATGTGCCAAGTTCAAAATTTTTCTTAGGTCCTTTCTGACACAGTGGCCCTTTGAAGGAAAGAACTGTGCTTCAGCACTGGTTTGCTATGATCACCAAGAATGAGGAAACCACATGGCCCCATCGACCGGAATTCCATTCAGGGATTCTTGACATAGAGGAGCCATTGTATGAAGGAAACCAGAATGGTTGACTGGTGGAAGAGTCTTGCTAATGAATCAATTAAAGCCAATGTAGAAAGAAATGGATTCAGAGAATTGCATTGCTCTGTGACAAAGGAGGTGACCGGCCTTACCCCTGTCCCAGTATTATGTCCAAGTACCCTATCCAGTTGCAGATGAATGGGAAGAATATTCACTGTGTTCTACATAACATTATTACCATAGAAACTACTACACAGATAAATATTTGCTTAAATTCAATGCAACAATTATTGATTTAGTGCCTACTTCATGGCAGAAAATGTGCTAAGTGCTATAGTCATTAAAAACAAAAACAAAGCAGTTCCTGCCCTCAAAGAGCTTATATTCTACTGAAGAGAAACATGTACATAGATAATTAGATATAATACATGCAAAATAAATGCAGAGTAATTTTGGTGTGAAGAGTACTTATACCACAATCAAGATGAAGAAAGAACTTTTATCATAGTTGGCTCATGAGTTAAGCCTTGAAGGGAGGGAAAGTTTCCAAGATGCAGAAGTCAGGAAGAGTGCATGGCATGCAAGAGAAAAAGACTTTGTAAAGTCATAGAGGTGGGAGATAGAATATGATGTCTAGGGAACAGCAAGTAGGCCATTTTGGCTAGAATACAGTGATAGGATTTGTGAGTGGGAGTAATGTGTAATCAGCCTGGAAAGAAAGGTTGAAGTCAGATGGTGAAAAACCTAAGTGTTTAGCAGAGAGTTTGTATTTTATGCTAAAGGAAACTCAGGGCCTAGTAATAGAAAAAAAAAAAACAAAAATTTTACTACTACAATGCTTTAGAGGCAGCTAGTAAAACAGTGGATAACTTGTTAAGCCTGAAGTCAGGACGACCTGAATTCAAAGTTACCCTCAGTTGCTATTGTGTGATTCTAGGTAAGTGTAGCAGCAAGCACCCCAGCGTCCCCAGGGTCGCTGCCAACAAGGTTCTTGGATCTGCTTTGATAAAGGAAAGCAACTCAAAATGGGTTAACAAGCTTACTTTAATCAGTCAAATATGTATCGTTTACCTGGTTCAGGGGAAAAGGTCAGCACCCTGAACTTCAGAGTATACAGACAGAATTATCAAGACAGAGAAACAGATTTCCAAACTGTCCAACCATTACATCCATACGAAATGGCTTCCCAGAGTCTCATCTGATCAAATCACAGAACACTTCTCAAAGTGAGCCCCCAAAACAAAGCTACACATCAGGGCTTATATAGCCTTCTCCTGGCTCAGAGAATGTAACAACCTTATTGACCCACTGGCCAATCAAAAAGTATCTACTGAAAAACAAGCTTCCCACCCCAGGCTCCAGGTGCACTTTAGCCTAGGGGCAGGGAAGATCTTTAAATTTACATTCCCATTACAGTAAGTCACTTAACCTGTTTGCCTCAGTTTCTTCAACTGTAAAATGGGGGATAATAATAGCACCTTGAAGAGGTGTTATATCAAAGGAAATAATATTTGTAAAAACACTTAGCACAGTGCCTGCGACATAGTAGGCACTAAACAAATGCGTTCCTTTTCCCTTCCCATAATATCTAGTTTTTGTAGTTTCCATGAATGATACTTCCTACATGTAAAATACCATTTAACCTTTTAGAATTTTGTAACTAAAAGTAATATTCTTCCTCAATCTGAAGAATATAAATGAATTAATATTACTTCTTATAGCATTTATATGCATTTATACAAAGCTATATGAATAATACATAAGTACTACTCCTAATAATAAATAAGGCATTGTCAGGAATTAAGTGTATTGAAAGTTTATTACCCTTTGCCTATTGAATCTAATTTAGTATTTTGGATGTAGAATTCCAAAGAAGAAAAGCCATAAGTATGTCTATAAGGCCTTTGATTTTTCACTTTAGAGAACAACCCAAGGAAATTATCTTGGAATTTGCCAGATAATTCACTTGTATTCCTTACTTTTTGCTTTCACCACTGAAACTAGCCTAGAAAGTCTCCTGCTTTTTTTTTTAATAGAAATCTGGTTTAAAGGGTTCACCTGGGCCCAGACTATATAGACAACATTGGCACAACATTCAGCATCACATAAAGACTCTCCATTGCCCTCTTTTAAATTAATTCTGAGTAAATCACGGAACATTCCAGTTTCATCCTTTCATTCTCCTCAACCACTGAAAGATGCCAAAATAAGGACTTGGAAGAAAAAGCTACAAGCAGAGTAACATCTGCTTGTAACTCCTTGCTCCACATCAGTCATCATCTTGGAATCATATCCAATGTACATCGTAGCTGAACTATTTCCTATATAGGAAAGAAAGCCGGGAAATTATATAGTATCCCCACTCTGATCTTTACCTCTCCTTGGATTTAATTGGCTATGTAAGATATCCCTTTGTAACACTGTGTTAGAAAAATTGGTTCACTTTAAGCCAAGGGAGAAATATAATGCCTATTTTTGTGATGTCTCCTATAGATCCATATGGTTCCTTCCATTATGGCTTAAAAAAGGTGTGTGTGTGCGTGCATGTGTGTGTCTGTATACACATATAGTTATGTATATAAAGTTATTTATGCATAGTATGTACAAATATATATGCATTTAATATCCATTTGTATATATGTATTTAATTATTATTTTTCTCTATTATATGTAAACAAAAATTTTAACATTCAGTTTTTTTAAATTTTGAGTTTCAAATTCTCTCCTTCCTTTTCACCCCTCCTTGAAAAGGCAAGCAATTTGATACTGATTATACAAGTACAGTCACATAAAACACATTTCCATATTAGCCATGTTGCAAAAAAATGCTGACCAAAATCCATAAGAATAATAAAGTAAAAAAAAAAGTATGTTTCAGTCTGCATTCAGATTCTATGTGTCCTTTCTCTGGAGGTAAGTAGAATTTTTCATCATAAGTCCTTCAGAATTGTCTTGAATCATTTGTATTGCTGAGAACACCTAAGTCATTCAAAGTTTATCATCATACAGTATTGCTGTTACTGTGTTCAATGTTCTCCTTTTTCTGCTCACTTCACTTTGCCTCAGTTCATGGAAATCTTTCCAGGTTTTTCTGAAATCATCCTGTTTGTCATTTCTCATGGCACAACAATATCCTTTTACAATCATATACCACAACTTGCTCAGCCATTCCCCAACTGATGGGCATCCCTTCAATTTCCAATTCTTTGCCACCACAAAAAGAGCTGCTATAAATAATTCATACATATAGGTCCTTTTTTTCATCTTCTTTGATCTTTTTGAGGTACAGACCTAGTAGTGCTATTGCTGGATCAAAAGGTATGCATAGTTTTATAGCTCTTTGGGCATAGTTTAAATTGCTTTCCAGAATGGTTGGAGCACTTCACAACTTAAGCAGTTTATTTTAGAAAAAAAAGTTATTTGGAAAATAAAAATTGTTCCAAAAGGCCAGCTAGTAAAAATTTTTAACATTTCGGCAGAAGTTTAACTCTCTAATTTAATTTACAGTTATGTTGATCTCGAATTAACTACTGTTCTTATTGTGGTGGAGGCAAGATTCAGGTAGCTGGCAATGTTTAAGGAGCAAAAAAAACGTGGCTGCAGATGGATAGGCACTGAAAAAGGAAGTTGGGGAAAGATCAGTTCTTTTTCATGACACTTTCCTCAGTCCTAGAATTGGTGGATACAACTGGAGGCATGTGCCCAAGTCTCTCTTCATTGTTGTATCTCAGCTTCTTTCTTCTTTCATTGATTGCCCCTAGGCAACTAATTCTTTCTAGCTCAGTACTATAAGTACCACTCTTTCCTTTCCACTTTAGACCCTCAGAATCTCTCTCTGGCCCTAAGATAGCTCCTCTTTTTTGTAGAACTCAGGATGGGACTTAATGTCTCAGACTGTAGCTTTGATTCATTGAAGGAAGTTTACAAGAAAGTTATTTACACTCAATCCTGAATGATTCTACCAAAAAGTGTCTCACTGAACAAGGTAATTACTTTTAAGTGGGTTGGGATAATCAATGTGTTCCCCTATAGTTAAATACATACATACATATATACACATACACATATACATACATATTATCTATCTATATATTTGGAGAAATTATTTGGGGGTTCACTTTTTTCCTTCATAGTGTGGAAATGGGGTCAACATGTGATCACTCAATTGATGAAGCATTTGTTGCCAATGAGGAACTAAAATGGATAGTAGAAAATGATCACATCCTCTCACTTTTTAGACTTCTTGAACTCAAGGAACACTCATTTTATAAGTTATAGTGACCCTAATTAATAGCCATCAAAACTCCTCAAATAAGGGAGTGACATGATTAAACCTGTACTTTGTATTCATAATTCACTTTGGCATCAAAGACAAATCTCAATAGGATAGATTAAAGAGGGAAGAAGCTGGATAAAGAAAACAATTAGGACATTTTTGCAACAGGTGAAAGAGATAAGGGACCTGAAGTAGGAGCTTGGGGTGTGAATTCCAGAGAAGTTTGGAGGGCAGAACAAAAGCACTAGATAACTGATTGGCTTTCATTTGATGGGGTTGGTGGGAGTGAAGCATTGAGGACTATTAACTCTTTGTTTGCAAACATGGGTGAGAGGAAGAATGGTGGTATGTATAGAGAAGTTAGAAGGAAGGGTAGAATTAAGGGGAGAGATAGAGATTTTTTTATTTTGGACAGAATGACTTTTTGATGTCTATGTTTCATCCAACTACTTTGCGTTCACAAGTATTCCATCTCCAGCCTCTGTGCATCTACAAGGCAGTATTTCTTTGTCTACAATACCATCCCACCTCTGTCCCTTAGTCCTTAACTGTCTTTGAGGAACAGTTCAAGTATGACTATATAAGGACTATTTATGTCCTGTATAAGGACTTTTTGACATTTGTCTAGGAATTAGTGCTATCTTCCTTTACCCAACCCGAAAACACTGCATTTATTTAGGTGGGTACATGTTGTTTGTACCCAATAGAAGATGAGATTACTGAGGACAAGGATTGTTTTGCTGTTGTCTTTATATTCCTAACACCTACATTAGCTTTATACACAACAGCTATTTCATATAATGGATACTTAACAAATACATATTGAATTGATTTAAAGATATAAATATGGTTCTGGCTTGATCTGAGGTTGGGTGAAGAGAAACAAGTTGTTCAAAAAACATAATGTAATTCTGGCAGTGTATTGCCCACTGTAGATTTCTTTTTTCTTTTTCTTTTTTTAGTTTTAACATTCACTTTTATAAGATTTTGAGTTCCAAATTTTTTCTCCCTCCCTTCTCCCTTTCCCAAGATGGCAAGCAATCTGATACAGGATATACATGTATAATCATATTAAACATATTTCCACATTAGTTATGTTGTGAAATAAGAAGAATCAGAACAAAAGGGAAAATAAAAAAGAGAGAGAATAGAATGCTTTGATCTTCATTCAGACTCCATAGTTATTTCTTTGGATGTGGGTATCATTTTCCATCATGAATCTTTTGGAACCACTGCAAATTTCAATATATATTCAAAGAAGATTAAAAAAAAGAACCAGACAATAACTGGTGTTTATGCATTTATCCGTTTGCTAATTACATGAATCATCTATACATACATATGTAGCAGTGACATTGATCCCGACCCTTCCCATGCCTGGAATGCTCTCCAAACCCATCTCTGTCTACTGAAATCCTACCCATCTTTGATTTTGCTATATGTCAAATGGTACCTCCTCATTCAGTCTGATTTTTGTTTATTCATTTGCTTATTTATTTATTCACTTATTTATTTAGTCATTTATCTATTATTTCAAAATATCCCCCCCCCCATTTCCCTCCATTTATCTCTCAGAGAAGTACTGATAAGATCAGGAGCTTCTTTAGTTAAAAGGGTGAGATGGGAGGCAGGCAGTCCCAAGGCCTGAAGTCATCCATATATGGAACTCATTCAAAATCACAGGTGTGCCTACACTTTTCCCTTCAATAAAGTTGTAACAAAATGCTTGCCTGCGGGACATTTATTCAACACTTCTCTATGGTTTCTCCTACTCTTTGGCTTCTTTTGGTTGTTTGCATGATCATTTCTCCCATCACTACAGAGAAGCTGAGGCACATGTGCTGTTGGAAGTTGTTGACAGATGCCTCCATTGGTAAAAGCCCTGGTACTTTTTATCCTTGCAACTTTCCTACTGACAGCCCTGAAAACTCAGTAAGATTATTGTAACATTGCCTCATTTCAAAGGAAAATACTTTGGCTAACCTTTTGTCCCCATAGAAATGCCCACTCCTCCCACAAGGAAAGACCAACTCAGATTCATCTCAGCCATCTTATCCAAGAAAGGACACTGTTGCCAATTGCTTTCCCTCATCTTCTTCAATGCCAGAGAATCAACTGGAATGTTATTTTTTGATTTGTAATACTCACAACATAAGTGAGTATCTTTAATATAAGTGCCTTGAAAAATTCTGCCATGACCCTGAAAGTGTGTTTTTCCACAGAAGCCCTCTGGATGGCTTTAAATGTCAAGAATACGTTTCAGGGCCCACATGGTGTGCTTACTCTCCCTAGGTTGTGAAAGTTGTTGGCTAAAGTTACATGAACTAATCTGGTTTGGCTAAAGTTACATGAACCAATCACAGTATTATCTAAAGTCCTGTGAATTAAAAATGTTTGTAAACTTATCTTTTGCAAATTAGACAATGTGTTAAAAATTTAGTTAAAAAATTTTGTAATATTGGCCAAAATTAAAGTGAGTGAGCAAGAGATAGATGGATAAAGACAGAGACAAGAAGAGAGACGTAGAGAGATGAGGGCAGATGCTCTGTGTACAGTAGGAATCATTTGATTTATTGTCCTCTTTGATGAAATTCTCATACCCTGCAGTAGCACTTTCATTGCTGTAATTCCAGGTTTTTCTTAACCAATGCCAGAGTCCATCATGAATTAACCTGTTGTATATTTATTTGATTTGAATGGCTCTCAAGCATATTGCTTTGGACATCAGAATCTTTCCTTATTTTCCCTCAGGATATAAACTTCTGCATCTTGATGGAAAAAGTTTTATCCTTAGATGTGTACATAGAGTGGCAGAGCTAGGTGTGAGTGACCTTTCCCAATGGAATTGAGGTAAAGGAAAAAGACCAATTGGAATGGTGCCCAAGATATGCACCATCCTGTATACGATAGGGAGCTTTGAGGTTTTGGGGAGGAGTGAAAAAAAAACCCCAACAAAATTAAATATCTTGGAGGTTTTATTTGTACAAAGCCTTTTAAGTCCATTTTACATGTAACTTTGCTCTCTATCTTGTGTCTATAACTTGGTCACCTCTCCATAAACCTCATAAGTAATATTTTTCTGCCACACTGTTTTTCTAATATTTTTTCTACCTAATAATGAATTCTTATCCCAAAATCTTAAGTCTTTACGCTTGTCAAATATAAGGTTATTATATTCATTTTCTGCTGTAAATTGTATGTCTAATCTGAGGTTTGTCATCATGAAAACTACCATGAAAAAGAAAGCTCAGTGATTATGCTTTCACGTGTGTTTGTCAAACTTGGTCTTCTATGGCAGAGTTGGATCTAACAAATCCTTTGTTGATTTGTGTTTCATTCAATAGTTAGACATATTTTAATACTTTGCTGCTTCTCTGCTCTCCTTTATGTAGACACTCCCTCCAAATGTTCTAATGTCTTATCCACACCCTCTCTTTTTGTGTGATTCTTGTCTATTTTTCTATAAATTCTCTAATAGTGACCTAATATCTCTAATATCATGTTGGACCTACCTGTTTGCTCTGGTCCTTTGAATATTTAATAGATACCCATGCCATACTCAGGCTGATTACATTCTGACCCTTATACGCGAACTACATGAACAGTCTACTTCACTTTCTGGGCATACATGTCCTTGATTAATAGAAGTTGAATTAATGTTAGTCTAGCCACTATGAATTAAAAGGGTACAACTTTTCATCTAAAGCAGAACAACAATCAAAGTGAGTTATTTGCTACATCTCCCTCATAATAGCTGTACTTTTCCTAGCTGGCTTCACTATGCACCATTATCTGTCCCAGTACTTTCGAGGTCTCTCATAGAATGAGGTGAAATCTGTCTACTTTTAACTTCCAAACATTGGTATCAGTTCTGCCCTCTGGATTTATACAGGCTAGCTGTTCCTTTTCCCTATATTTACGAAATCAGATATTTGAAGGCAGTTATTTTATATTCCCTTAAAATGTCTTTTCTTTGGGTTAAAAGTCTACAGACCCCATGATTGTTTCTCATTTGACATGATTTCCAGAGCCCTGACCATCCTTTTTAAAAATATTTTATTTATTTTTAATTTTTAACATTCATTTCCATAAAATTTTGAGTTTCAGAGTTTTCCCCCATCTCACCCCTACCTCCCACCCAGATGGCATGCATCCTGATTATCCCTTCCCCCAGTCTACCTTCCCTTCTATCCCATCCACTTCATCTCCTTCCCTTCTATTTTCCTGTAGGGCAAAATAGATTTCTGTACCCCATTACTGTATATCTTATTTCCAAGTTGCATGTAAAAACAATTTTTAACATTTGTTTTTAAAACTTTTGATTTCTAAATTCTCTCCCTTCTTCCTTCCCCACCTGCCCTCATTGAGAAGGTAAACAATTTAATATAGGTTATGCATATGTAGTTATGCAAAACACTTCCTCAATATTCATGCTGTAAAAGAATAACTATATTTCCCTCCATCCTATCCTGCCCCCCTACTTATTCTATTTTCTCCTTTCCCCTGTCCCTTCTTAAAAGTGTTTGCTTCTGACTAACCCATCTCCCAATCTGCCTTTCCTTCTATCATCCTCCCCTCTTATTTCCCTCCCTCTTTACTTTCCTATAGGGTAAGATACCGAATTGAGTGAGTATGTTATTCTCTCCTTAAGCCATATCCAATGAAAGTAAGGTTCACTCATTCCTTCACCTCCCCCCTCTTTCCCTTCATTATAAAATATTTTTCTGGACTCTTGTATGTTAGATAATTTACCCCATTCTATTTCTCCCTTTCTCCTTCTCCCAATATATTCCTCTCTCACTGCTTAATTTTACTTTTTAGATAACATCTCTTCATATTCAACTCATTCTATGCCCTCTATCTATTTATCTATCTATTTTTTAATCTATTTCCTACAACTACCCTAATACTGAGAAAGGTCTCACGTGTTACAAATATCATCTTCCACATAGGAATGTAAACAGTTCAACTTTAATAAGTCCCTCATGATTTCTCTTTCCTGTTTACCTTTTTATGCTTCTCTTGATTCTTGAATTTGAAAGTCAAATTTTCTCTTCAGCTCTGATCTTTTCATTAAGAATGCTTGAAAGTTCTCTATTTCATTGAATGTCTATTTTTCCCCCTGAAGTATTATACTCACTTTTACTGGGTGGGTGACTCTTGCTTTTAATCCTAGCTCCTCTGACATCCAGAATATCATATTCTAAGACTTTCGATCCCTTAATGTAGAAACTGTTAGATCTTATGTTATCCTGATTGTATTTCCACAATACTTGAATTGTTTCTTTCAGGCTGCTTGCAATATTTTCTCCTTGACCTGGTAACTCTGGAATTTGGCTACAATATTCCTAGGAGTTTTCCTTTTGGAATCTCTTTCAAGAGGTGATTGGCAGATTTTTCAATTTCTATTTTACCTTCTGGTACTAGAATATCAGGGCAGTTTTCCTTGATAATTTCTTGAAAGATGATGTCTAGGCTCTTTTTTGATTATGGCTTTCAGGTAATTCAATGCTTTCTAAATGATCTTTCCTAGACCTATTTTCCAGGTTTCCAGGTCAGTTGATTTTCCAGTGAGATATTTCACATTGTCTTCCTTTGTTCATTCTTTTGGATCTGTTTTATAATATCTTGATTTCTCATAATGTCATTACTTTACATTTGCTCCATTCTAATTTTGAAGGAATAATTTTCTTCAGTGAGCTTTTGGACCTACTTTTCCATTTGACAAATTCTACTTTTTAAGGCATTCTGCTTCTCATTGGCTTTTTGGACCTCTTTTGCCATTTGAGTTAGTCTATTTTTAAGGTGTTATTTTCTTCAGCATTTTTTGGTGGGGGGTTTCCTTTAGCAAGCTGTTGACTCGTTTTTCATGATTTTCTTGCATCATTCTCATTCCTCTTCCTAGTTTTTCCTCTGCTTCTCTTACTGGATTTTCAAAATCCTTCTTAAGCTCCTCCATGGCCTGAGACTAATTCATATTTTTCTTGCAGGCTTTTGATGTAGGAGTTTTCTTGTCTTCTTCTGGTTGTATGTTTTGATCTTCTTTGCCACAGAAGTAAGATTATATAGTCTGACTTTTTTTTACACTTTTTACTCATCTTCCCAATCAAATACTTAACTTTCTAATACTTTGTCAAGGTAGGATTCTGTTTCTAGTGGGAATGGGAGTGGGTCTACTGTCCCAGGCTTCAGGGGTTTTGTATTAGCTGCTTGATCCCCCACAGTATGTGGGCCCAGAGCTCTAGAAGCAGCCACTCCTGCTGCTGCTGCCACCATTGCCTCCACCTCCATTATCCTGAGCCTGAGACTGGATCACCCTCCTCTTCCACCCAGTTCCCACAGAGTTTTCCCACTTACCTTCTATGCTGTCTTTGGTGTTCTGGGGTTGAGAAATCTGGAAACTACCAGAGCTACCAGTAATTCAGTCCCCTGAGGCCTGCTCTGGCCCTGTCTGTGCCAGCTCCATCCATCCCTAACTGTGCCCTGCTCCCAGTTCGGTGCCCTATTTCTTCTAGGTTGTCTTAGACTGGAGGTGTGTTTCACTCTGTCATTTTGTGGGTTCTGTAACTCTATAATTTATTTAGAATCATTTTTTTACAGATATTTGGAGAGGTTTGGGGGAAAGCTCAATCAAATCCCTGCTTTTACTCTGCCATCTTGGCTCCATCCCTAGAACAATGACCACCTTGACTGGCTTTCTTAGGGTGTTCTGCAGTTTGCTAGAAAATTCAAAGGTAGAAATTTTGACTCCAATTAATCAACAAGAATTTATTCAGTGACCACTATATTTCAATCACTGCACTAGGCTTTAGGCACACAAAGAAAAAAAGTAAACAATCCCTGCCTTCAAAATGGTTGCATTCTGTCAATGGAGACATTTTTATACATATGGATACAAAGTGTTGAAGAGACATTAGCAGTCAGAGAGGTTAGAAAAGTCTCCATAAGGAAGTGGCTTGAGTTTTATCTTGATGGAAGCTGGAGGTGGAAGTGAGCAGGGAGTGTGTTTCTGACTTAGGGTTCAGACAGCGCAAAGTTTCCATCAGGAAACAGTGCCATGTATGGGTGATAGTAAGAAAGTCTTTAAAATGACGAACAGAGAAGTCTGTACTTCCTCCTAGACTTAATAGGGAGATATTGGTGCTGATTG
Source organism: Petaurus breviceps papuanus (assembly GCF_028583685.1). Lineage (NCBI taxonomy): Eukaryota > Metazoa > Chordata > Mammalia > Diprotodontia > Petauridae > Petaurus > Petaurus breviceps. The sequence continues at coordinate 10,777,541 of NW_027187368.1, read as the reverse complement.
AATAACAGGGTCAGAGTTGTGCTTTGGGGCAATCACTTTGGCAGCTATGTGGAAGATGAGTTGAAGATGAGTAAGGCTTGAAGTAAGGAGACCAGTTAAGAGGTTATGGTAATAAATAGTCTAGGTGAGGCATAGTGAGGCTCACCTAAAATAGCATGGTGGTTGGATGGGTGGAGAGAAGATGATTGATTGGAGTGATATTGTGGAATTAGAAACAAGACCTGGCAACTGGCAAGATAGGCGGTATAAGAGTAAAGTGTTGAGGATAACACCTAAATTGTGAATCATAGTGACAGGAAAGATGGTAGTGTAGTCCTCAATAGAAAAACTGAAGCTAACTGTAGGGTTAGCTTCAGGGTAAATGGCATAAATTTTAAGCAAGCTGGTTCTACCCTTTTATCTATTTATTTTCTATATACTTATATACATATTTATTGTCTCCCCCATTAGAATGTAAGGTCCTTGAGAGTAGGGATTGTTTTACCCTTTGCAAGTTCTTAGCACAGTATCTGGTACACAGATATAGAATGATGTATTCCATAATTCATTTTGCATTTACTGAGCCCTTTCAGCACTCACTTCTGCTTCTTAAAATTCTTGCCTTCCAAGACTCAGCTAGAACTCAATCTTCTGCAAGAACCCTTTCATGTACCAAACCCCTTCCCCCACCACCCCACATAGGTTCATTTCCCAATATTACCTTTCCTTTTCTCTGAGTGAAACTCTCTTTATGGGTGCTGTCTCCTCATCAAAATGTAAACTGTGTGAGGAAAGGAATCATCTCCCCAGAGCTTAACCCAGTGCCTGGCATATAATGAGTGTGTACATATAAATATATACATATATCTGTATATATGTATGCATCTATCTGTCTGTATGTATGAGTGTGTGTACTTGTTGTTTGACTGAATGCATATTTCTAGCGTTGGCTTTCTACCAAAATATCAGATGCCTCTATTCTCTTTTCATCATTCTTTGTTCCTTGTTTTAGGCAATAACCAACATTTTGCTGCTGAAATTTTCCCAAAGTTCCCCATCATGTTTCCCCCATCCTACCACATGCACACACCCCTAGTCAGGTCATTTCAGATCTCTCCTTATCTCTCCCCTGTCAAAGCTTATCTGCTCTTAGTCCAAATTGTTATCTCTTGAAGAGAGCTGGCTAAATAATCCACCACACATATCTATAGTCTGGTGTTAATGAGGATTTAGTAAGTCACCTCTCTGAGATGAGACTCTTGTACATTCCAGGGGATCTTGTTGCCTCAGCCATGAAAATGTATAATGAGGAAATTTTCCACCTTTTGAGAAGGGAGCTATTTGCATAAGGAGAACTGATTCATACAATATAGGTTTCCATATCTTCCATCTATAAATCAGGCTGGTTTTGCCTTTCACTATAGTAATGATAAGAGACTAGTTGAATATTTTTTCCTTGAATTTATATGTTAGAGACAGTTAATGGAGCAAGGAGAGTTCCTAACAACTGTGCCTAAATGCCCATAAATATAGGTTTAAAAACTACTTTTTAATTATTGAAGTATATGGGTTGAGTATTTGCTATGGTTGGCAAGAGAGATGGAGATGGAAAGGGTGAAAGCAGGGGGAGTATAATAGGCCCAGGGTCGTCCTCCCCCTTGCCCCTCCCCCTGTTTCTCTGATATAGGAATTACTTGTGCCTAAAAGGCTGCAAAGGTATCCTTGAGATCTGGATTGACCCCTGTCTCTCTTGAGCTTGCTCTGCAGACCAGATATATTTCCATATGGAAATGGGGGGAGAGGCAGGCCAAAAAATCTAAGTGTCACTGTATCCTTAATGTGTATCCTTGCTGTGACCAAAGTAACTCCCCTTAATTAACTGTTTAATGACTTTCATTGACTATGAACTATTAGGGTTCCGGCATTAGGCCTGGCCGCAGAAGCAGATATGAACAGTTACAACCTGGGTATTTCAGACAACAAAGTGAGCTTTTTGTTCTGAAGTATGTGGTTATATGTCATTGTACTTATCTAATAATTTTTTCCTAGGGAGATCTAGCCTCTTACAGTCATATTAGGTGATGATTTAAGATCATTAATTATTGTAAACCTGGGGAGAATTTCATTGTTTTTCCATTCAGGTTAATATCAGTACAGTACAGAAATTTCATCTGACACATATTGTGTTACTCTGGGCTAACCATTTTACTTTTCAATGTCCCAGACAACTTTCCAGGATTCTAAGATGCCTAACAGTTGCCTACTTTGTTGAAGGCATTTTCTTTGGCTGGAGCTGCCTGCAGCGATGAAATCAGCACCAACACCACCACCACAAACAACAATGTAGTTGGATATGCTTAGGTACTCTCTGGGACTCAAGAGAAAACAAGAACCCACACAACTATGTGTCTCCTCCCTTAGTAACTGATAAAAACACAGATGAAGGTTGGCATTCTGCCTCTAAGACATCAGTTTCCCGCCTGCTCCACAGAGTTAACATGTCTTTACAGAGCATGGCAACATATTCACAAGGATATAGGACTGAAGGGAAATTGAGAGCCTCTGGGTCTATTAGCCAATTGTTTTGGGAAGGAACTTAATAATTGACACACGAAAATGTTTTACCTCTGCTATCCTGCTTGGTTTGAATGGCCCAGAGCTGGATACCCCAAGTGCTGTTCCCCTGCACCTCCCCCACACTTGTTTTTAAAATGTTGATTCCACTTTTAGATTATAAACTGTTTAAGGGCAGGCACTGTCTTTCTTTTTTGTCAATTGTATCCCCAGCACTTAGCACACAATGCTTCACATATGGTAGGTATGTAATAAATACTGATTGGATTAGTACCTTAAAAATAATAATTAAAATAATAAATCTATGATTTGTGAATGGTGGCTGCCTTGGAAGAGAAGCCAATTTCAATCACAGAATAAGCATATAGCTGCAGGAAGGAAGGCAGACTTCATTAAAATTTTTGCATGGCAGATAGCTGCTAGCATTCCATTGATTAAACATTTTTAACTGCATAGGGAGTATATAGGTTTGGCAGTAGAAAAATCAAATAAGTCACAATCTCTGAATTCAGAAATATATTTATATAGCAGGCAATATATACATATATATAAACATATATAATGTAAACACAAGTATGTATGTATATATGTGTTGCTTGCTGCTAATGTTCCCGAATCTAGAGATTATGATGTCTTGTAACTCATCAGGTGTGTGTATGTATGTATATATTTATGTATGTATGTATATGTGTGTATGCATATGTATGTGTATGTGCATATATATGTGTATTTCCTGCTGCTAATATTCCTGAATTTGGAGTTTATGACTTATTATAACTCATTAAGTATATGTGTGTATGTGTGTGTAGAGAGATTACATAGTAAAAGTTTAAATATTTTATGTAGCATTATAAATATATCATGTTACAAGTATACATATATAGATATGCAATTTCTATATTTTTAATTTTAGTTTTTATTTATAATATATATAATAAAAACAAAAACCAAAAGCTTAGCAATTTAATTCAAATTAAATTTTTTAAAACTCCATTTATCAAGATGACAGAGAAAAGGTGGGAAATTGCCTGACCTAGTTTCCCTAGAAACAACTTTAAATCAAGCATCAAAATGAATTCTTGAGTGACAGAACCCACAAAATGAAAAGGATGAAACAATTTTCCAGCTCACGATAACTTATCAGGACTGCAGCAAAAGTCTGTCTCACTTGGGTAAAAGGCGAGTGCAGCCTAGCACAAACAATGTTTAGGTAACCCTTGGGAAGCTTCTATCCTCAGCAAAGATTAGTGACCCAGGCCTCATGGTCCTGACTCAGCATGCCAATGGCACAGAGGGTTAGAACTCTTGTCCTGGCTTTCAAAGGCCCTCACATATAGTCAAATATCCAGTCAAAATATGCTGCTTTTTTAAACTGCCACAGTAACACACTTTCTGTATTCCATATGTGCCCCATACAATTTGAGTTCTTTATTTTAGTTTTTTCTTTCTGGCTAGTATTCTCTCTCCGTTGGTCCCCAGTGGGCCTCACATATCACTTGACTCATGCCTCCTTTTATGTACTTCTCACATACCATTTTGACCTATTATTTGTGGATATATTTTACATACATATGTTTGGACATGCACACACACACACACATACAGGGAGAGAGAGAGCCCCCATCAGCTGTCTCCTAACTTGACACTCACAGATTTGCAGGCTGAATCCCTAGGGGATGGTTACTGGCTCATTATTTTCTTTGATTTCTTCAATACACTGTGAAAGTAAAAACAAATACACCTTCCTCCTTCATCCTTGCTTGTCCATTTGGCCAATCTTTTGTGTGGTAAATCTTAGTGTTATAATGGCCTCTTTTCTCTTCCCTACATCCTACTTCCGTTCCACTTCTGTGATATTTCTACTATCTGTTCTCTCCTCATTATTCCCTGGGGAACCACCTTAGCATAAGGTGTCATTACTACCTGTCCAGACTATTTTCATCATCTGCTAACCAGCCTCCCTGTCTCTGTGCCTTCCTATCCCCTCTTCATATTGCTGTTTAGTTCATTTATCTTCTTAAGAGACTAATCAATTCATAATATGTCATGTCTGTCCTCTGATAAAACGATGCAATGATTTCTTTTTTTTTTCTTTTTCTTTTTGGAAGTCAATTGGGGTTAAGTGACTTGCCCAAGGTGACATGGCTAGTAAGTGTTAAGTGTCTCAAGAAGGATTTGAACTCATTGTCTGAGGCTGGATTTGAACTCAGGTCCTCCTGACTTCAGAGTGGGTGCTCTGTTCACCGTGCCACCTAGCTGCCCCTGATGCCATGATTTCTTATTCCTTCTTGAGAATAATGTCTTCTCACGAACTTAGGGTTGACAGCTTTCTGAATTGGAGACTGTCCTACCTTTCTGATCTTGTACTTTTGTCTCTGTGGTCTACAACCATCCAAATAGGTGACCTATTGTCATCCCTTATATGTGTACCATATGTTTTGCTTTGGCTAGGATTCATATTCACCCCAGGGTCCCCAAACCTCTTAATATAATTTTAATCTGTGAACAGTATAAATAGTATCTGTTCCATAAAACATTCTCTAGTTATCCTGCCTAGAATCAGATAGAGCACTGGTTCTGGAGTCAGGAAGACCTGAATTCAAACCTGACTTCAGAAACTTACTAGCTGTGTGACCCTGTGGAGGTCACTTAATCTCTGCCTGCCTCAGCTTTCTCTACTGTAAAATGAGAATAATAATAGGACCCACTTTATTAGGTAGTTGTGAGAGAACAAAATGGGATATTTGCGAAGTACTTAGCACAGCTCCTGGAATGTAGTAGACATTTAATAAATTCATGTTTCCCTTATTTCCCTTCCTTTTGTTCCCCATCCCCAGACAAAAAGAACTTAATTCCTTGGATCTTGACAATCCTTTTTTCTTCTTTTAATCATTTAATGCTAGTTATTTTTATGATTTATTAAAATCCTATGATTTAATAGCTCCCTGTGATGTGAAGGTGACGCTGGTTTCTAACCAGCTAATCCAGCAGTGTGTATGCGCAGGCTTTTCTAGTTCCTGACAGGTAGAAAAGGCTTCAGGTGTGCTGGTATGTTCATCATTTGAAGATCTAGCTACCTAAGTCTGCACAAGCTCATGACCATAGAAACTTTGAGGTGATTTGTTTTTCTTTTTTAAACCAAAGCAACTCTTGAATATCTTTGACTAATTTAATAAAGAATTGGTGAAAGGAGTGATGTTGTTATTAATCAGTCATTCTCAGTTCTGTCCGAATCTTTGTGACCCCATTTGGGGTTTTCTTGGTAGAAATACTAGATTGGTTTCGCCATTTGTTCTCTTACTTATTTTACAGATGAGGAAACTGAGGCAAACAAGGTTAAGTGACTCATCCAGGGTCACACAGCTAGGAAGTATTTGAGGCTGGATTTGAACTCAGGAAGAACAGTCTTCCTGACTCTAGGCCTGGCATTCTATCCACTGTGCCACCTAATTTCTCCTAAACATACACACATGCACACTCACACATACACATGCACATACACAGCTTCATTTCTCCTCCCTGGTACTCTCTCTCTCTCTCTCTCTCTCTCTCTCTCTCTCTCTCTCTCTCTCTCTCTCTCTCTCTCTCTCTCTCTCTCTCTCTTTCAGAGGGTAGGGATGGAATAGTATTTACTTTATATCAATTCAAATATCTAGTACAAGGCCTCATGTTGAGGCAGCTAAGCGGCACACTGACATAAAGGATTGAGCCTGAAGGAAAAAAGATCTCAGTTCAATTCTAACTGTATGCCTTTGGGTGAGACACCTAACTACTATTTGTCTCAGTCTCTTTAACTATACAATTGGGATGATAATAACATCTACTTCCCAGGGTTGTTATGAAAATCAAATGATATAATATCTGTAAAGCATTTAGCACAGTGCATGGAAAATAGTAGGCACTTAATAAAGACTTGTTCCCTTCCTTCCTATTATTTTTTTAATTTGAAAAAACTAGTGGAAATTGCCATTCTCATTTCTGGATAAGACAGTTGCCTGAATTGGTGGTAGTCTGACTAGCTCCCAAATACCTACTCCAGTAAAATCCCAATATTCACAACAGACTGAAAAATTATGAAAAAAATCAGTGAAAACCATAGTAAACAATTTTTCCCACCTCAGAACTGCATGTGAGCCAGATTTTCCAAAAGAGTGGACAAGAGATCCCCTCAAGTGCGGTTAGTTCCACTGAAATGGGCAAATTCAGCCACCCAAGTTAGAGACTTCCAAGGAAATGTGAAGCCTTTGAGGTTCTTAGTCTGGAGGCAGCAAGTCAAAGGGTTCCCACAAGAAAGACCCAAGAAGATTAGAAAGCCCCAGGGCAGGGACCTAGTAAGTGTTGGGGAATAGCAGTAGCCATGACTAGCCAAAAGAAATGAGATACTGTGGATCTAGGGGCTCCTGGGTCTCCAATACTTTGACCTGATATGGCAGAAAAGAATTTGAAGCTTCAGCACCCAGAGTGTCAAAGTTCCAGGGGGACCTAACTCAAGGAGAATGAAGTTAGCACAGGAGCCCTGGGCAAGACTATAAAGAGTTGCCAAATCACCCAAAAAGTATGGAAATGGGTACAACCTGGCCCTTTCACAAAGCCCCAATTCAGGAACTAAATTTGGAGAGATGAATAAATCAAATAAAATATCAACTAGTATAAAAAGAATATTGCCCAAATATACAAGCTAGAAAGAAACATTCTACTCAAAATAACTAAACTTCAAAGTACTTGAGAGAGTATATCTGTCAAAATTCAACCATGGATTATATGAATCTAACTATAAAAGACTCTTTGCAGAAATAAAGATAGAACAAGACTGTTAGAAAAACATTAATTGCTCAAAGGTAAAACAATAAAAATGACAATACCAGTTAAATTAATTTACTGATTCAGTGTCCTACCAAACTCCCAAAAGAATATTTTGTAAGACTAGATAAATAATAATATTCATTTGGAAGAATAAAAGGTCAAGAATCCCAAGAGTAATAATGTAAAAAGGTGGGAAGGAGGGGGCTATCAGCACCAGATCTCAAACTATATTTCAGAGCAGTAATCAATAAAATGATTTGGTGCTGGGTAGGGGTGGTGGGGAGTAATGGTAATGGAATTTAAAGATACCCTTGTATTGGCTTGGTTTTCAGGTTAAGTGTTAAAACCCAGAGTTTGTGAATCCTACTTGTGGAATGGACTTGTTGATGTGAAGAGAGGGGACTGAACTGGGAGGAGCTGGTGCCATGGATTGAGAGACCCGAGCAGAGAGAGACTAGAAGAACTTTTGGGGGCAGCATTGTGGAGGGGGAGAAAGAGAGAGAGAGAGAGAGAGAGAGAGAGAGAGAGAGAGAAATTGATGTTATTTTTTCTGTCTGTTTTGATGTTACTTTGCCAGATTCATCTGCTAGTAAAGGACAGTGCTGTTGTTGCAGAGGTTCTGGAACCTTGCTGTTGGTTCAGAAGCCCTGAAGGATGATTTTCTTGTTGTATGTTTACAGAAATCCTGGAGGAGGGTCTTGCTGATGTTTTCAGGGGTCTTGAGACTGTTCTGCAGGCAGAGAGTGAATTGATGAGGATGATGGCAATGTATAATGTGGCTTTAAGTTTTGTCTTCCCAGGAACAGGGATTGCTGAGAACTTGCCTTGGGTCATGATGAAGAAAAGACCTCTCCTTGGGTATTGAATGCTGTGATGGTAGCCTTGTTGTGTCTTGAGGTAGATGGCTTTTGTGCTCTTTACTGCTGCTTTGAGAAGACACTTGGTGGTAAGTGATGATAATTGTAATTCAGTTGTGATCCAGGGATGGAGGAAAAAAAAACTTTGATTTTTGTTCTTTGTGACTGACCAGATGAATGTACTTTGTTTATGATTGGAAACTAATCTCCAGTTGAATAGAGAGAAGACTTTGTGATTGACTAAATGAATGTACTTTCCAGGGGTGGAGTACTTGGACCTTAGTACTTTGTGATTGAATTGAGGACTTACTAAATTATTGAATTACACATGGTGAATGCTGTATTTGATTTTCTGTCAATGTTTTGCCTTATTAATCTGTCACTGAATAAATGGAGTTTGCTATGCTCATAATCTGAACCTGGAAGTTGCTTGTGCTTGGAGAGAGGGAGGAGGGAGGGAGACAGATAGACAGAGAGAGATAGAGAGAGAAGTGAAGGGTGGGGGAGGAGAGGAGGAGGATCATCAGCAGAACTGATAAGGTTCATAAAGTGCAGAGGCAAACAGACAGTAGCATCATGTTTGATAACAAAGAACCCAGTTACTGGTGGAAGAGCTCACTATTTGAAAAAACAAAAGAAAACAAAAAAAAAAAACAAGTGTAGGAAAAACTGGATAGCAGTTTGGCAAAAATTAGATTACAGTAATAACTCTCACCATATATAAAGATAAGTCCCAAATGGAAATATATAAGAAGTCATATCATAAATTAGAGGAGCAAAGAAGTAATTACCTTTTGAATCCTTAGATGGGGAAGACTTTATGACTAAGCAAGGGATTAGAAGGATCACATTAAAAATGAACAGTTTTATGTTGAATTTTAAAAGTTTTTACACAAATAAATCTAATGTAAAAATTAAGAGATGCAGGTCATTGGGAAAATTTTTGAAACAATTTTGTTCTTTTGAAATTAAATTCCTTTTTTTTTAAAAGCTATATAAGGAGCTGCAAATATAGAAAACTCAGAGCCATTTCCTAATACATAGTCAAAGGATATAAATTGTTTGTTTGGTTGGTGGCTTATTGTCCTTTCTTTTCAAAATCCAAGCTGTTAGCAATCATACGAAAAAAATGATCTAATTCATTAATAATTAGAAAATGCAGATTAAAGTAACTTATAATTCTATTTCATACCCATCAGTCTAGTAAAGATGACAAAATAGAAAAATGACAAATGTTAGAGATATTGTGGGAAAAAAGGTACACTTGGGCACTGTGTATAGAACTTTCAATTGGTCCAGTCATTCTGGAAAGCAATTTAGAACTGTGCCCTCAAAGTGATCAAATTGTACATACCCTTTGACCCAAAACCAAAGAGTAAAAGGTTCTACATGCACAAAAATATAGCAGCTTTTTTTGTGGCTGACAGAAATTGGAAAATAAAAGGGTGCTCCACTGGGGAATGGCTAACCTAATCATGGCATCTGAATGTAATTACAACAATGTCACATTGTTGCACCATTAGAACTAATTTAATGGACAGTTTTAGAAGAAATTGAGAAAACCTTTATGAAATAATGCAAAATAAAGTGAGCAGAACTAAAAGAGCAGTTTATAAGATAACAACATTATAGAGGAGACTGAAATACTTTAAAACTCCACATAATGTAATTTGGGGGGGAGGGCAATTGGGGTTAAGTGACTTGTCCAAGGTCACACAGCTAGGTTTTGTGTGTGTGTGTGTGTGTATGAAGTGTTTGAGGCTGGATCTGAACCCAGGTCCTCCTGAATCCAGGGCCAGTGCTCTATTTACTGCACCACCTAGCCACCCCCATGTAATGTAATGTTAAACCAAGAGTTCAATATATACCAATTTTATATCTATAAATATATATATATATACTCACACATATGCATATATTTGTGTATATACATGTGCATATATGTATGTTGAATTTATAATCTAGATATGTGCACACTTTTATATGCATATATACATAGTATTCATGTATGTATATGTGTGTATACATATATACACATGGAATCTCTATACACACATTTTGAAGTTACACACAAGCACACACATATATGGAATATGTGTGTGTACATATGTATATATATGTATATGTATATGTATACATCGATATAGCTATAGCTATATCTATCTATCTCCCAGGTCTCCCAGACTCCAAGGCTAGTCCTACACCTTCCCATGCTTACCACTTAAATATGATAAAAACATGAGAAACTGTACATGCATTAATTCCTCATGCCTGTTGGTATGTTAGCAATTGATGACAGAATTATATTTTTAGTTGTTTGTTTCTGAGGCATACCTTTATTTGAACATGATACCTTAGAATTCTAGATAACAGTTTATAAAAGACATTTTAACTAAAGCCTGTTCTGTGATTTCTGTAAGACCAGATGTTATGGGAAATAGTGATATAAAAAAGTAACATATCTTATCTTGTGGGGTTTTTAAATGTAATTGTAGAATAAGCAATAACCATGTGATTTTGCTTGCATGGCAGTTGCCTTGATCGGTAGAATAAAAATCAATGAATAAGAATCTCAGAGGTAGAAGGAACCTCAGGGCCATCTAGTCCAGCACTTACCCAATAAAGAATCTCTACTAAAACACACCTGAAAAGAAGGCATTGAGGCTTTTTTCTTGAAGATTTCTCATGGAGAGGCATCCCTGATGCAGGCCACCTCACTTTTGGATAACTCTATTTATAAGGAGGTTTTTCCTTATCAAGCCATATTTGCCTCTTTGCAATCCTCATCCATCACTGCTAGTTTTGTCTTTTTGGATCAAGCAGAACAAATCTATTCCTTTTTCTACATGACAGTCTTGTAAGTATTTAGATGATATACTCTGTAGGTCTGCTCTTCTCCAAGCTAAATATCTATACTTCCTTTGATTAGACCTTTAAAGTTAGACACCCCCAACCCAAGGAAGTAAAAATCTAAGAGAAATTAAAGTAATCAATAAGCATTGGTTAAGTGCTTTATTAAATGGCAAGAACATAGGATACCAAGACAAAAGTACAATGATCTCCATCTTTAAGAAGTTTACATGTATGCATCTAAGTTCATGTGTGTATATACATGTATATTCAAGTGGAAACAAGATAACTTTTCAATTAGCCCTTAGAACAGTGTCCAGCAGATAGGTCTATAATAAGTGGTAGCTGACTGACTACAATGGGAAAGCACTAGAAAGAGTTTGGAACATATGAGGACAATACAGTGGTATGTCCTAGCTAAGAGATATCATTAAAAAATGAAAACAGGAATATTTTATGTGTAGATGAGCCTGCTTAACATTATGTCCAATAATCACAGAATATCAGAGTTGGAATGGCCACAGGGACCTGGAAGCAAACTAATGCTTGAAAAAATTGCCTTTTGCAGCAAGTGTAGTGTCCAGTCATCCAATCTTGACTTTAGGACTTCAAATTATGGGTAACAATCACCTCCCAAGGCAGCCCATTCCACTTTTGGATAATTCTAATCATTAGAAAATTCTCCTGCATCCTCACATTAAGCCTACAACTGTTTTTCTATTTAAACTTCACTCATTACTTTTAGTTCCCTTCTCTGGGGTCCTGCAAAGCAAGTTTAACCCCTTTTATAACTAACAACCCTTCAGATATATGAACACATACACATCCCTTCCTAATGTGTTGTCTCTTCCAATTGAAACCAGGGAATTTTTCAATATTCTATTTGTTTCTCCAGAGCTTATTATAGTACTTGGCACGTAGTAAGTGCCTATTAAATGCTTTTCACTCCATTGCATATTTTTTCCCACAAGTCTTTTCTTCTCCAGGCTAAACCTTCCCAGTTCTTTCAACAAATCTTCAAATGGCATGAACTTTATGCCTTTCACCTTTTCTGTATTTCCTTCTATAACCACCCTATAGCTTATCAATGTGCTTCTGTTTAAAATGTGGGGACCAGTTTGGAACATAATACTCCAGCTGTGGTCTAAACAGTACAAAGAATGGTGGGATTATCACTTTCTGATTCTTGGACACTGAGGTTCTTTTAATACAGTATAAGTTAACATACTTTCTTGGCAGCCCTGCTGCATTGTTGACTAATATTGAATTTGAAATTCACTAAAAACTCCATTTGTAGATGGCAATAGATAAATTGCCATTTAGTCACAACTCCTATGTCTTGTACTTATGCTTATGATTTTATAAAACTGAATTTTAAGACTCTGCCTTTGTCCCTATTAAATTTTACATTATTAGATTCAGTTCAATTTTCTGGCCTGATGTATTTATTAGCAAAGTCTGAGATACCATTGGCTAAACAAACAGGAAATGGGTATTTCCCTATGTATAGTTGATCAAGTTAACTAGTTTAATAAAGCCATTTAAAACATGACAAATTTTATTGATATCTTTGTTTTTACATCACTAGAATTGCTCCCAGAATTTCTCCAAGAGAGACATTACGTATAAAATAATAATATTTAAATAAAATAAGACAAAGAGAAAAAAGAACAACATTAATCATTACAATGGAAGAAACTTAAAATGACTTCTACCTTGGCAAAGGAGGGGATTTGAGTGTTTTCTCATATCTCTTCCTGGCAGTCATCTTTGTTCTTTGACATTTTGCAGTATGCACTTATTATTTTGTGGTTGTTCTCTCCAATGACGTTTTGAAATCATTGTGGGTGTTATTTTCATATTTCTGCTTATTTCACTCTGTATCAGATTATGTAAGACTTTTGATGCTTTTCTGTATTCATATTTGTTTTTCCTTATATCATAATAATATTCCATAACACTATGCATCACTATTGATTGAATTATTCCCTGATTGATGAGCATTTTCCTTGTCTCCAATTATTTGCTGCTACAGAAACTACTGCTATGAATATTTTAATGCACATGAGGACTTTTTCCTCATTAATGACTGACTTGGGGTATAAACCTTGTAGTATAAACTCTGGGTTATAGGGTATGGGCACTTAATAATTTAATTTTTATAATTTCAAATTGCTTTCTGGAATGTTTGTGTTGATTCACTGATCCAACCACAAAACACTAGCACACCTGTCTTCCTACAACCCTTCCAACATTGACTACTGACATCTTTTGTCATCTTTGTCAACTTTCTGGGTATCAGATGAATCATCAGGGTTGTTTTGATTTGCATTTTTTATTATTAGTGATTTGGAACATTCTTTCATATGGTTGTGCATAATTCTTTTGATAGCTGTTCATATCCTTAAATCATTTATCTAATGGGAAATGTTTTTTTAATTATATATATATATCATTATCTATATTCATATAGATACATATATGGGTGTCTGTACATCTATTATCTATCAATCATCTGTCTCTTGGATACCAAACTCTTCTCTGAGAAATTTGATATGAAGATGTTTTTTTTCACCATTGACCACTTCATTTCTTCTCTTAGATGTATCAATTATCTTTGTACAGAAACTTTTCAATTCCATGCACTCAAGTACCTATTTTATCCTTTGACATTGCCTTTATCCCTTATTTGATTAAGATACCCATAACTATCCATAACTGTGGACAAAGCTATTATATGTATACATGCATGTAAAATGTATGTATTCATATGTATATACACACACGATGTATATATAAACATATAAAATAATATAATTTAATTAATATCATATATTAATATATGATGTTAAGTTAATAATATAATAAATATAAGTGTTATTTATTATTAATTTATATGTTATACATGATTTAAATTTATTATAAAATAATAAATATAAAAATAAATAACATAATAATAAAAATAAAATAGTTAAATGTTATTATGTAATAGATGCCATATTATGTATTGTAAATATGTAATTATTTGTTAAAATAAAATAATATAATTGTGAAATAAATAAAACATATAGACATAAATATTATATAGAACTATAAATATAAAGATACTGTAAATTATATACCTATACATGCATATTTCTATATATACATATATAAAGTTTCATATAAACAGGTGAATGCTGAATCAATTTGTAACAATGGGACTAGGAGTTAGAGAATACCTAGTTCTGATTGACCTTTACATAAAATTCTATTAGCCTTTTCTGTCCATTTAGAAAGCTTTTAAATTATATTTCACAATTCAGATACTTACTTGCTATTTGACCTTTTGCAAGTCAGTTAACCTCTGTCTGCTTCAGTTTTCTCATTCATAAAAGGAGAACAATAACACCTACCAGCCAGAGTTGTTTCAAGGATAAAATGAGATAAAATTCAAAAGCACTTTTTAAATCTAGAAGTACTAAGTAAAAGCTATTAGATGCTTTGTTGTTCTTAATTACCTTTATCTACTCTGTGTATATCTTCTACGTATGTACCTAGTCATTTTTATGTTCTATTTCTCACTAAAATGTAGGTTCCTTGAGGACAGTGACTTTATTATTTTTATCCTTTATTTGTATTCCCAACACTTAGCCCACTTCCTAGTACACAATGGTACTGAATACTCTAGAGAAAAACCTTCTAGCATTTTGATATTGTATTATTAATGAAAACCACTGCCACTGCCACCTTAGCCTTCAAGGAAATGTTATTCATTTTTATAATCATAAAAAGAAGATTGAGTTGCATGGTTATGACCCTGTGTCCCATACTGACTAAGACCAGTGCTTAGTAAAGTCCTTGGCACATAGTAAACACTTAGTAAATACTTGTTGATTTTTCAACCAAACTAGATAGTTATGTCTTCACATTAAAACCTCTTACAAATTAGTTGCCATTTAGTCTTTCTTTGCTTTCTGATCTTTCTCAGCTTCTTAAGGCTTTATCATGTCCTTGTGTCCGTTAACTGAAAAGCCCCTGAAGTGAACAGAATATAGCACTTGACACAATGTCTGGCCCATTGTAGACATAGCTTAACACAGTCTTGTTGACTTGATTCATGCTGATCCCCTTTGCCTCCAACTGTGAGTTTAGCAGTATGGGCAGTTTTATTGAGGACTGAGTGAAAAACTTACTGTTTCTTCACCTGAAACTCAAACTGGATTTAACTTGAAATCTCTGGAGGTGAAAGTTTCAATGGTAACCTAAGGAGGCCTTAAGAAGAAGAAAAAAAAAACAGAATTTAGCTGTCAACTTTCTATATTTCCTTATTCCGTGCTCCATCTCTGACCAGGAGCAGTCCACAGGATACAGACCACAGGGCTCTGACTCAGGCCTTGTCTATCTGCCAAAATCAAGAGAAAAAAAGATGAGGAGAGGTGTGTATTGTTTTATTTGAAAGAGGACCCTGCAGCAAATGTTACCATTGAGTTTTCTTAGGCAGTGAAACATAGTTTTAAATGGAAATTTATTAGTTTGTCTAATAACAAGGTTGCTAAGTCCAAGATGGTAATGAGGAAATCGTTATTTGAGGCATAGGAAAATACCTCTCCCATGCTGCCAATGTCTGACATCCAACCTTTCATTTGAAAGGCAAGAATCGAGCACTGGCATAGTAAATATCTTTGGGATCAGAGCAAAGGATACATAGTACTCATTTGCTTCATGTACACAAGGATTTCAGTCAATCAAAAACAGTTATTAAGCACCTACTATATGCCAACCACTGTGCTAAGCATTAGGGATATAAGTACAAAAAATTGAAACAATCCATAATCTCAAGGAGTTTGCAATCTTTTGGTAGTGTAAACTCCTAAAACTGTACGCTATCTACAAATGGAATGGGCTACTTTGGTAGGTAGGTAGGACTTGCTTGTTCCGCAGTTCTTAAAAGCAAAAGTTGAAATTCAAAAACCATATAAAAGTGAGGAAAAATTAGAAAAAAACAATTAAAAAAACTGAAAAGAATGTTAAACTAATTGAAAAAAGAGATACAAAATCATATGGAAGAAAATAAAAATTAAAAAATCAATCCAAGAAAATTATGAAAAGAAAGTTAACTAGTTAGAAAAGAAGATGCAAAATCTTAAGGAAGAAAATAATTCCTTGAAAGCTAGACTTGAGCAAGTGAAATCAAATGACAAGACACCAAGGTAGAATAAAACTAGAAAAAAGTAGAAGAGAATCTAAACATCTCCTTAGAAAAACAACTGATGTGGAAAACAGATCAAGGAGAGACAATGTAAGAATTGTGGGACTACCTGAAAGTTATTATGATAAAAAGAATGTGGATACAGTATTGCAAGAAATTATTGAGGAAAATTGCCCTGAAGTTCCAGAACAAGAAGGTAAAGTAGAAGTTGAAAGGATCAATTGATTGACACCTGAAAGAGATCCTAGAAAGAAAACTTACAGGAATGTCATAGCCAAGTTTCAAAATTCCCACATCAAAGAGAAAATATTGCAGGCAACAAGAAGGGGGAAAAAAAACAATTTAAGTACTGTGGAAAAAACAATCAAGGTTTCACAAGACTTAGCAGTTTTACACTAAAAGACCTTAGTTTTAGAACAATATATGGTTTTACATATGTAAAATAATTCTGTTTATCAGTTATTCACTCAACTTTGCTTGATGAATTATTTTTTGATGCAACCCAAGCTCCTTTGCCCTTCAAAATATAATGTTCTAAGACCTATGGTCTTTTTGTGTAAAACTGCTAAGTCTTGTGATATCTTGATTGTTTTATATAAATGAATATGTATACACATATAACAATTTGTGTCTAATCGTATTCATCTCTAGGATGGAAGGGAGGGGAGAGAAGAAAAGAAAAAAGAAAAAAATACATTATAATTTTGTTATATATTTGAAAATAGAAATATGTGCATAGTAGATTTGCAATTTCATGTATAATCATCTTTTTAAATTTTGTACTGTGTTATAAAAATGTTTACTTTATTCCATAAACTAAAAATATTTTTTAAAGCAAAAGTTAGACATACCCTGTGAGTGGATATGTTATAGAAGGGATTTTTGCTTAGGTACATGTTGAGTAGCCAGCCTCTGACTTACTTTTCAATCTGAAATACTGTGATGTTGTATGACCTTGGAATTAGACTATGTGAGGGGTTGAGAGGCACATGCCATAATAGACAGACAATAGGCTTGGAGTCAGAGAAGGCCTAGGTTTAAATCCTGACTCTGTCACTAACTGTGTGACACTGGGCAAATTACAAAATCCCCAAGAAACTCATTTTCTTCAACTTTTTAAAATGAAGATAATCCTCCCCCCAACTTTTTTTTTAATAAAAGAAAACTTGGTAAACCTTAAAGTACCATAAATAAATGAGGTTGTTATGAATTATTAGCCAGACCAACTGCTCAAATCCAGGAAGCCAGTAAGGGCAGGGGTGATCAGTTGTAACTTGTTCTTTGAAGCCACTTCCTTTAAAACAAATACCTTAATCTCTGCTTAGAATCAGAGAAGACTAGACTCATATTACTCAGCTTGGACCTTGAGAAATTATCTAACCATCCCAGTACCTTGGGATGCCTAAATCATCTAAGTCAAAGGGTGTGCAAAATTCTTTTTGAGGCTCTCCAACAGTAATAATAATATCTAGCATTTGTGTAGAGGGCACTTTGGGATTCACAAAATGTTTTACTTATATTATCTCATTTGATCCTCACAACAGCCCTGTGAAGTAAGTACTATCTGATATCCCATCTTACAGAATAGGAAAATGAGTCTAAAACAGCTTCCAAGGTCACAGAGCTAGTAGGTGGTACAGGAATTGAACTCATGTCATTCTGACTCCAAGTTCAGCACTCTAGCCATTATGATCCTTCAATATCAAGAGATGCTATTGCTTTCACAGATGGGATCATCCTAATAATTTTTAAAAAAACAACTTAGTTGTTCCAAGTTCTTCTCTATGATAGTAGCCATATGCTACATTTATGGAGTACTTTATGCTTGATAAAGTGCTTTGTAATTTACAAATTGGTTCTGATTCAACCAAATTCTTTTTGGGGTAGTAGAAAGAGTCCTAGAATTAGAAGGAGGGACATAAGTTCAAGTCCCAAGTCTGCCAGTAGCCTATGTGACTTTGTGCAAATGGCTTCAACTCACTGGATCTCTGCTTCTTTATCTCTAAAAGAAGGCAATTACAAATAGATCACATTTGGTGGTCTTCCCTAACTCTAACATTTGAAGAGTCTATAAACCCATTATCTCTCTTCTCCATTCATGAAAAATACATCACAAACCTCTTTTTCATCAAAACTAAGTCAAACTAATGAGAAAATAATACAAAACAAAACCCCACCATGTATTAAAAAGATAGGAGAAAAACCATTGGCTTGGTAGTTGGGAGATACAAATAAAAGTCCCAGCTTTGCCTCTTATAGTCTGTATGACCTTCGCCAAGATGCTTACCTTTTTTGGGTCTCAGTAATCTCATCTAGAAATTAAGAGATAAGGTGCATATGATCTCCATAAATAACAAATGCAGTTTCTAAGCACTGTCAGGAGAATCATTTTAATAAGCTCTGTGTGGAAAAGGGCTATTTAATTTTCATCTTTGTAGCACCAAGGACCAGCACAGTATCTGACACATGGCAGATGCTTAATACATGCATGAAAAATATTTTGGGGTTGACTCAAGTATTCATACACTGTCAAAATGAAAAGTGTTAATTCTGTAATGGACACTGAATGCATCTGAGTCACTTAAACTTCCATACAGTGTTATTTAAAAATCAAAGATTCTTAGAGTTGGAAAGTCCTTCCAAAGCCAGTGAGTACAACCTGGATGTAATGGGTGCAAGCGAGGTACCCCTCCTGGATGTAATGGGTGCAAGCGAGGTACCCCTCCATCCCTTCAGCTCTGGCCAGAGAACAGCACAACAAAAACTCCTTGGAGCTAAGTCCCCTTCAGTGCCACATGGGTTGTCCTTGGAGGTGAGCAGTCTGGAGACACATTTACTCCATATTTCTCCAGTGGGCTATGTGTATTGGCTTGGAGCAGAAAGATTTGTTGCTTTCATATTACACAGAAATCCTTGGGCCTTATGATGGAAGTGAGGGAAAGATTTGATTTCAAAACAGACTACCTTCCAAGTTAGGAAGATCTACTTACTCTGTAGTACTTAAAAGTGGATAATTCTGTCCACAAGAGGCTTCTTTTTCTACCCTTTGTCTCTCTCTATCTCTGTCTCTCCCTCTGAACCAAATCATGAAGCATGATAAGGATGTACCTCTTCCACCTCCAGCAGCTATAGAAGCTTTGAATACAGGTGCAGCCTAGGGACTGGGCCGTTAGACCTTTTTTTCCCTTCTCCTTTGTTTTTCAAAGAAAGAATAGGTGACCAAATAGCAATCCTGAGAGATGGGCCTTTTAGGAGTGGCTACTTCAGGGGCTCCTTGGTCCTCCATCTGCACATCAGGCAGGGTCTCTTGCAGGTACCCCATTGCTTCTTGGAGAAGGTGCCTACTAAAGGAAAGAGGAGCCCAAACCTTAGCCTGGATTGCCAGAAGATATTGATTAGGAGGGAGTTTATATGGGGTAGTGATGAAATGAATATGAAATGCTGGAAAAAAAACCCTTTTTTATAAATTTTCAACATTTACTTCCATAATTTAAAAAAAATTTCTTCACTTCCCTCCCTTTCCACATCACCAAGATGACATGCAATCTGATATAGGCTCTACATATACATTCTTATTGAACATATTTTCACATTAATCATGTTGTATAGAAGAATTAGAATGAATGGGAGGAACCATGAGAAAGTAAAAACAAAACAAAGGAAAAGAGCAAATCTGTATTTAGACTCCATAGAAATAGTTCTGAAGGGGCGGCTAGGTGGTGTGGTGAACAGAGCACCGGCCCTGGAGTCAGGAGGGAGCCCAGTTCAAATCTGACCTCAGACACCTAACACACACACACACACACACACACACACACACACACAAAACTAGCCATGTGACCTTGGGCAAGTCACTTAACCTCAATTGCCCTACCTTCCCCCCTCTGAAAAGCAAAAAAAAAAAATAATTCTGAAAAAAAATCAACAATCTTACAAAACATCTCATGCTTTCAAGTTTTAACTATCACAGAAAATATAATTAAGATTTAGGATTTACAGCTTCAGGTACAAATATTTTTCAGTGGATACTTATAAATCTTTTGTGTTTTAAGTATTTATTTTGTGTAGAGGAAATAAATAGCTGCTCTATATCTGATCAACAGTGTACATTTTGTTCCTTTCTACTCCTTTGTTGGAGACACCTTAGACATGAACCAAATCTAAACTTTTTAAAGTGATTTTCTCCAAGTGCTTCAGGTAGGTATGTAAGGAGCTATAGAGCTGGGGACAGAGATGGGAGGAGGGGGAAAGGCAGTCTGACACTTCCCTTTAGGTGTTAGGCAGGACTGAATCTAGTCAGCACATGTTGGTCCACAACAAGGAACCCAAACAGAGGAAGAAAGTTAAGTACTCTAGCACCCCTATCTTACAGATTCAGTAGTAGTTCTAAACTGTTACAGGTACATGAACAAAAATTCCTTCTACATTATATCATAAATGATCATTCAGATTTTGCTATCCCCCACCCCCAGCAGAAGTTTTTATTACAGATGTGAAAACAGTTGTGAAAAACTATATGTAGATTTGTTTCTTTGAAATTTTTATCCATTGTACTTAATTCTGCCCTCTAAACACATGCAGAACAGGTCTAAGCCCTTTTCTTTGTAATAACCCTACAAGTACTTGAAAATAAATAGTCAAGCTAAGACTTGACTTACCTCCACCCCATGTCTTCTCAGAGGCAGTCTTTGCTCATCCTTCAAATTGTTAGTGTATGGGCAAATATTTAACAATTGACTCTGGGCAGGGGAAGGGGAAGAGGGTGAGAAACAAATAAATTTAATCTTTATTAACATTTTCTCCATCACTTTGTTAAGTTTAGCTCGTCAATAGTACAATAAATCCAACTCTCATTTGTAACGTTTATCAATTTCCAGAGTGTAAATGGAAATTTAACAAAGGAAAAAAAAGAACTTTACATGATAGATTTATTAGATATTTAAAATGAATAGCAAGTTGTACATAATAGATTTGCATTTTTGAAGTGCTTATTTTATTTCATAATAAGTATAAAATAAATTAAAACAAAGAAAATTTACCAATTGGCTCCCAGGATGGAACTGAATCCAACACATCTCTACTTCAAACAATTCTCATATGAAATAAACTCAAGGCCCTTCACAACCTTGTTTGCTCACCTCTAGACACTATCCAACTTATTCAAATCCTTTTTGAAGTGTGGTACTCAGTTCTCCACTCTGACCATGTCAGATCTTGTCTTTACTATGGTGTTTAGTTTTCAGGGCAAAAGCTTATAACATCATTACACTGTAAAGTGTCCAGAAAGAAGGCAGCCAGAATGTCAATGGATTTTAATCCATATCATTAAAAGGTCAGTTGCAAGAACATGGACTGTTTAGAAGAGAAGACTTGGCTGGATAGGAGGGACATGATGGCTTAAGTCAAGTATTTGAAGGGTAGTCATTTGTAGGTAGGAACAGACTTGTCCTATTTGGTCCAGAAGACAGAACCAAGAACAGTTGAGTAGAGATTCCCTGTTCTGATTCCATTTCTTTTTTTTTCTTATTGCTATTGCTAGGATTTCCAATACAACATTGACTAGTAGTGGTGACAAAGCACATCCTTATTTCATACCATATCTTACTGGGAAGGCTTCTAGCTTATCCCCATTACAAGTAATGTTGGCTGATGGTCTTAGATAAATGCCTTTTTGTCATTTTAAGGAAAACTCCATTTATATCTATACTTGCAAGTGTTTTTAATAGAAATGAATGTTATACTTTATCAAAAGCTTTTTCCTGTATCTTTTGATAAAATATGATTTCTTTAAAACTTTTGTTATTGATATAACCAATTATTCAATAGTTTTCCTTATGTTAAACCATCACTGCATTCCCAGTATAAATTTGGTCATGTTGTATAATCTTTGCAATATATTGTTGTAATCTCTTAGCTAGTATTTTATTTAGAATTTTTATATAAATAACTGATAAATAGAAGTATGTATAGAATGATTTTACATATAATATTATATATGTACACACATTTGTGTGTAATGATAGTCATCTCTGGGGGATGGGAGGGAAGAGAAAAAGGAAAAAAATTTTCATGATAAATTTATTATACATTTAAAAGGAATAGCAAGTTGTACATAATAGATTTACAGTTTCATGTGGATTTATCCTTTCATTTTGCTACTATGATATGGAAAAGCTTGTTTTATTTCATAAATTTAAAATAAAATAAATTAAAAAATTTCTGAGTAGCCATGTAATTCATGAAAGATAGGAATAGACATCTCAGCCTGGAAGAGAGTGCTCAATTCTTGTAACTGCTGAGACCTGTCTTAGAAATTTTTCATGGGCTCTGGGCCAAGGGGATTTCTATGCCATGAGGCCCATGAGGATGAGGATTTACTTATTCACCTGCCCAGAAGCTATGTTTAATGCCCTGTTTCTATGGCTGAAATTCAACATGTTATTTCATTGCAGTATCTGTAGCAGAAATCTTGTTCTTACTACTTCATGTCTGGGCCATTACAATAAACTTATAACTAGGGCCTCCCTCTCTCCAATTTCTTCATGCTTCAGTGCATCCAATAAATTACTGTCAAAATAACCCCCAAATGTTGCTTCCATTATGCTCTTTATCCTCATTTCCCATTCTATTCCATACCCCCAGCACCTAGAATAGTGCATTGTACTTAAGCCAGCGTTTAATAAAAGTTGTTTAAATGAAAGACCTTCTCTTGCCTACCATTCTCCAGTGGTTCCATTTTGCTTTATTGTATTAGGTCAAATCTCTGATATTGATATTCAAGGACCTCAACAATGTGGATTTACCTTACTTTGTTAACCATACCAACCACAGTTCCTCAGTATGATATTGTTGAGCAATCTTTGGATTTGGAATTAAATAACCTGGGTTTAAATCCTTGTCTATATTCTACCTGTCTGACCTTTAGCTATTCACTTAACCACTGAGAGAACAGAGAGTCTCATTTCTCTCCTCTATCAAATTATGGGTTTGGAGTAGATGTGCTCTAAGGTTGCATTCAGATCTAAATCCTATGCCATGATTGGACCAGCCCCTTAATGGTTCTCTAGTATCTCCTTTCTCTTCTGCCAACTGCTCAGAAAGGGATCTTCTGTGTCATCTTCCTACCTATTTGGAGATTATTGGACCTAGATTTTTTAGGACAATACCAAATTCAAGGAAATAAATCATTCTCCCAACAAGACTTTAGACAAAGAATGCCTTTGTCAGACTGTTTGTCCCACTTTGGAGTTGGTTAGGAAAATATAGTCACCATGCCCACTCAATGTACTCAAATCCTATCCTTCAGTAAAGCCCACCTCAATAATCTCACCCTCTATAAAGCCTTTCCCAACCACTTTGTTTGATCTCAATTATTTCCAATCTTTACTATCATTCATACATTTTAGACCTTTCTGGTATAATTGTTTACTATTTTATTTGTACCTTATTTGTCCTTTATTCCCAGTTAGGATCATAGATCAAGAACTGTAAGAGCCATCAGTAGCCCCCAAGTTCAACCCTATTATTTTATAAGTGCAGAAATTCAGGTAAAGAGAAGTAAAAAGAATTGGCCAAAGTTACAGAGATAGTAGTTGATGGATTTTCTGAGAATAATAATTATGCCTTGCCTTTTAGTTTGATTTAACAATTTAGGATTTAAGTGCCTGCTTTGTGCAAAGCATTGTGCTAGCCACTGAAGATACAAAGACAAAATTGAAACGGTATTCAGGAAACATATTCTTTTAGGGGATATAGCATGTATACAAACACATAAAGTAATTGGAAGGCCTTTAATAACTGGCAGGACCAGGGAAGGCTACCTGGAGCAGAGGCCTGAAGGGAGTGAAGGTTTCTGAGGGATGATATTGAGGAGATAGGGTATGCCATGTATTGGGGACAGCTTGGGTAAAGGCAGGCAGCAGGAGCTGGAATGTTGAGTTTAGGTAGTGGTTAATAGTTTGGTTTGGTTGAGGGGTAAACTGCATGAAAGAGAACAGTATAAAATAAGGTTTAAAATAGAGTTTGGAGACAGATTATGGAGGACCTCAAATTCTAAACTGAGGAGTTTCTATTGTCTCATAAAGGGGATTGAGAATCACTGATGTTTTTGAGTAGGGAAGTGACAGAGGCAGACCTGATCTTTAGGGAGGTTATTTTGGTAACTATGTGGAAAAAGGAGTCCCTGGAAATAGCAAGAAAAATAGGGGGCTTCCAGTAACCCAGTGGAGACAGAATGAGGGCCTGAATTTAGGTGATGGCTGTGTGAATGGAGAAGGGGCTAGATGGGAGACATATTGTGGAGAAAGAATTGGTTAGAATTTCACTATGGTATGAAAATTGTAGGGGATCAATAAATCCTCACTGACTCAGTGAAAAAAACATGATATGCCCTTAACATTATTGGATATGATGAAGGTTCACCCTGGACTCTGTCCCGAAAGGCCAAGTAAACTACATTTAAAGGTAGTATTTCAATTCCCTATTTGTACTATACTTGTTCCACATTAATTTCTGTGAAGAGTGTTCTCTTCCTTTATTGCTTTTCTTACAGAAGAATTGAGAAGTTATGCTTTACCCTAGTTAGAAGTAATGACTCCGTGCTCAAGCTTTGATCTCTCTGTCTTTGACCTTTCATTTGTAAATTAACTTGTGTTACAGTTTTATTTGTATATCTATTCCTGCCTACTAGATGATAAGTTTTTAAGGGCAGAGAAAATGTCACATTTCATCCTTGCATCCCCAATTCCTAGGAGAGGGCACTGTACCTTAGTAGGTAACTTCAAAATGTTTATTGATCTGTTGAATTTGCTACACTGTGGTGAGACTCTAGAACACCATACATAGTGAATCTTATCCTTGAAAAATTAAAACCTTTTCTCTACTTGTATAACATGATTTAATAGTTTCATTCAATACACATTCATTTGACAAACATTTATTAAGTACTTAATCTGTATATAGCATTGTTCTAGGTGATGAGATTTAATGTTTAAATAACCTAGTTGTATGTAAGCACAGAAAATTATACATGTCTTCCTAGGTCATAATTTTAATGCCAAAATCATAGGGAGAATTTTGAACTACTAACTTATTAATTCATCTCAATGGCATGTCAGGAGTGGGAAATCCTGAATCTCCAAGAAAAATGTTTCTTGGAAACACTAAAATTCTTGTTGCCCACACTAGTTTACCTTTTCCCAGATATCCAATCATCCACCCACCAGCTCCATCTGGTTAATGGTCTAGTAAAGGTGGGAGAACACAGGATCCTATGTCAGGGTGAGTCAGCAGTGGTCATGGGGACAATCCAAAGACAAGAGACAACAGTGTGTGGTCTGGAGAAATCACAGTCTTCATTTCTCTTGGCAACCCTCTGTATTTGATAAGGAAAGGCTTGGAATTCTCAGTGGCCAGGGAAGGACAGTAAGGCACAGAGAAAAGGTGGATAATTGCTTGCCCTTCACTCCAGTGGGTCTGTCCTCCTCTGCAATTTGCCTTTGGCCAAACCAAACAACAACTCCCCACGGACACTTGGTCTATAGAAAGCCCCAAACAAACCCACACCAACCTCTAAACTCCTGTCCTAGCAGATTGGAGCTTCAGCTGGTCAGTAAGGCCCAAAATAGGAATGAGTGTGTTGACAAAGCTTGGATATTTCTCTCCCCTCTCCGAAGTTAAGAAATGAAACTTTTGGTAGTGTTCATTTCTACTAAAATTGGATAGAGTATGGCTCTTCTTGCTGTTGTAAGCACTTCATACCCTGCTGAGAGGCTGAGCTGAACTGGATTAACTAAGTAGATGGAGTTAACCATACCGGGTTAAAAGTTCAGCAAGGTTCTGGAGATGAAGCAGTGAAGGGGACAACAGCCTTGGATGACAATTGCAGAGTGAGTGAAAGCTGGTTTCCAAACCCTTGACATAGAGGATAAAATCTATGTGAATATCCTGAGTGTTTGAGAGAGAAAACAAAAATGTATCAGAAGGAAATGATTAGTCTATTGACCAACCAAGTCTAAACCAGGATGCTTATTTCAAAGAGTAGGAGAAAAGGAATCATTTCCATAATTGTTACCCAGAAATTTGGGATTTCAGGGTTACATGGAGTTAAGAGACAGGTTGTTATAATGGATAGAGCACTGAACTTGGGATGATGAAAACCTGGGTTCAAATCCTACCTCTGACACTTAATTATTTTGTGAATTTAGGTAAATTGCTTAACCTCCTTTGGCCTCAGTTTTCTCATCTGTAACATGAGCTAGAATGACTCTGAAGTCCTTTCCAGCTCTAAATCTATGATCTATGATTCCCCTTTCTATTGGGGTTTAAATTTCACATTAGTCTTCATTCTTTTTTTTCCTGTTGACATGGTTCCCTTAAATCCTCTTATAAGTTGACACAAATGGACACTGAAGACCAAAAACAAACAAACAAAAATACAAAACAAAGCAAAGGAAAATAAACAAACAGAACCAAAGGATGATAAGACAAGGAAATAATGACTTGAGTTTTTCAAAATAATGTCAGTCTTCTATGACACTTTCTGTGCTTAGTTTTTCCCAGAATTTGACAATATACTATAGGATTTCTAAGTTGTGAAACTGTGAAAGCTGTGTCTTGGACTATAGGATATTTGATTTGTAAGGGGCCCTAGGATATGGAGTCTTAGCTTTGCATATAATCAGTATTTAATAAATGTCCATTTAATGGAATTGAATGTGGAGAAAATGTAGAGCTGGAGGGCTCATTAGAAGATAAAATGTTAGGGCTGGAAAGCTCCAGATGGTGAGGCCTGGAATGAGTGGGAATTCCCTGGGTTCTCCTCATTTCCTCACTTACCTCCGGTTCTTGAGGACTGCAGGAGGGTGGGTGGAGCTTGGACAAACACCCAAGATTTCAGAGATACAGGCTAGCCTTTTGGAGCCATCAAGTCTGGTTCACTAATTTACATTTGTAATGTATTTTAAAATTTGAAAGAATTGTTGAGTGATATTAATTATATTGATTCTGCTAGGGAAGTGACATCCAATGTGTGTGAGCCTTGCTGAAAGGGTGAGAGAGACTCATAATACACTGTCAGACTTGGTTGAAGTATAACTTGTGCTAAAGGTTTTGGGTTTTTTTTTCCACCTTCTCATTCCCTTTTATTCTTTGTTAGGAGAAATGGTTCAGTAGGTAGAAAAGAGGGAATGATCATATTAGGTTTTGCTTTTTGCTTTTTTGGAGGGGGGAAGGATTGGGGTTAAGTGATTTGCCCAAGGTTACATGGCTAGTTTGGTGTTAAGTGTCTGAGGCCACATTTGAACTCAGGTCCTCCTGACTGCAGGGCTGGTGCTCTATTCATTGTGCCACCTAGCCACCCCAAATGATTATATTAGGAGATAAATGAGATGCTAAAGTCAAAATATAACAGAATTAAGATAATTTTAAGAGGGATATTAATCTTTTTATGCAATCATGACAGAACTCAGCAAGTTCCTATGGAATAAAGAGTAGATTTCTTATGCACATGCAGTATGATTGTGCCATAGTGTTTATTTTTGAGGGAACTGCTCCTGATTCTCCCATTGCTACGCCCCTTTATGAGCTCAGTGATATGGGGCATGCTAGATCTCTGCTTTGGAGACATCTGGTCAGATGCCTAAACTTATTCTCTTGCTTCTATGAATCTGTGATCATTTCCTCCCACAATGCAAAACGCAGCCCATGAATATCTTCTAACACTGTCTAATTCTTAATCATTTTTTGTTGTTCAGTCATTTCAGGTGTTGCCAACTTTTTGTGACTCCATTTGGGGTTTTTCTGGCAAAGATACTGATTGGTTTGCCATTTACTTCTATAGCTCATTTTACAGAGGAGGAAATTGAGGTGAACAGGGTTAAATGATGGGCTCAGGGTCACATAGCTAGTAAGTGTCTGAGGCCAGATTTGAACTTAGGGAGATGAGTCTTCCTAGCTCCAGACCCAGAAATCTATACAGTGTACTATTCAGCTGCTCCATTCTTAATCATATTCTTCCATAAATCCTTCATACAACAATTAAAAATAATTAACTAGATGCCCTCCACTAGGTCTTTTAGCATTATGCAGATCCTTTGACAGCACTTTGGACTCTTCATCTGTGATCACTCCTTGTTACTTGACCAGTCCACTTCCTTTTCAGATCACACATTTTTGGATATCTTTTCAGATATATTTTCAAGGATAAATTTGTTTTTATACCACCATCATTTCTGAATGTGTATCCCACACCCATGCTTTATAAACAACTGCCCTTGAAGCAGAAAGTAAAGAAGGGGGAAAATCAGCAAGATAAATCAACTTATCAATAATGACTGAAAATACATGTAATGGGTGGAGCCAAGATAGTGGAAAGAAGTTAAAAAGTTGCCTGGGCTCTCACCAGTTTCCCTCAGAAATTACTTTAAGTCAAAACTCTAAATGGATTCTGGTGACAGAATCTACAAAAAAGATGGAGTGAAACAATTTTCAAGCATAAGATAATTTAGAAGGACTTCAGGCAAGGTCTCTCTCATTTTGGTAAAAGGGGAGCACAGCTTAGCACAGATGATGTCCAGACAAGCCAGTGGGAGGTTCTTAGCCACAGTACAGATCAACTGAGATCCATTGTTCCCAGAAGAGCAGGCCAGTTGTAAGGCTGCCAGTCCCCGTACAGAAGGGAAATTTCCAGCTGCAGAACCGGGGCAATAACAGGAACAATTAGACTAGGCCACCCCAGCATAGTAAGCAAGCCACCAGAACCTGAGGCCCTAGCACATAAAGCCAGGGACCAGGACCCTAACCCACAGAACAAATAGCTTGGGCCACTGCTCCCTGTGCCCCAGGAGCAGAACTCAACTTTAAAAGTCATGCAATAGGTGAAAAAAAATGAGCAAAACACACAAAAAACGGGTCTTGACCATAGAAAGCAACTATGGTGATAAGGAATATCAAAATGCAAATTCAGAAAAAAGACAACATTGTTCAAAATGCTGGCATTCAAGCCTCAAAGTGAAATATGAATTGGTCTCAAACCCCAAAAAAAACTTCTTGGAAAAGGTCAAAAAGAATTTTAAAAGTCAAATATGAGAGATAGGAGAAAAATTCAAAAAAGAAATGAGAGGCATGAAAGATAGTCACCAGCTTGGAAAAGGAAGGACAAAAATTGACTAAAGAAAACAATTTCTTAGGGGCAGCCAGGTGGCTCAGCAAGTAAGAGCACTGGCTCCAGTGTCAGGATGACCTGGGGATCAAACCTGGGCTCAGATTCTTAGCACCACATCCAGAAATAACTGGCCATGTAACCTTAAGCAAGTTACTTAACCCCGATTGCTTTAAAAAAAAAAAAAGAAAACAATTTCCTTAAAAATACAATTGGTCAAATGGGGACGGGGGAGGGTGGGGGAGTCCACTGAAGAGAAGAACTTCTTAAAATAAGTAGAATTGGCTAAATGGAAAAGGAGGTACAAAAGCTAACTGAAGAAAATTCCTTAAAAATTAGAATGGGTAAGTGGAACATTCATGACTCTATGAAACATTAAGAATTAGTCAAAATTAAAAGAATGAAAAAATAGAAGCAAATATAAAATGCTATATTGGAAAAACAACTGACCTGGAAAATAGATCCAGGAGAGAACATTTAAGAATTACTGGACTACCTGAAAGCCGTCATCATCATCATCATCATCAATCACAACTACAACAACAACAACAATAATAATAATAATAATAAAAAGAGCCTGGACAGCATCTTTCAAGAAAATAGCAAGGAAAACTTCCCTGATGTTGTAGAACAAGAGGGTAAAATAGTCACTGAAAGAATCCACCAATCACCTCTTGAAAGAGATCCCAAAATGAGAACTCCAAGAAATATTGTAGCCAAATTCCAGAATTATCACATCAAGGAGAAAATACTTTAAGCAGCCAGAAAGAAACAATTCAAATATCAAGGAACTATAGTCAGGATTACACAGGACTTAGCACCTTCTACATTGAAGGATAAAAGGTCTTGGGATATGGTATTTATGAGGGCAAAGGAGTTTAGATTACAACCAAGAATCAAGTACCTAGCAAAGTTGAGCATAATCTTTCAGGAGAAAAGCTAGATATTTAATAGAATAGGGGGCTTTCAAGCTTTCCTGATGAAAAGACCAGAGTTGAACAGAAAATTGGATCTTCAAATACAAGACACAAGAGAGACATAAAAAGGTAAACAGGAAAGAAAAAAAATGTCATTTAATAAGCTTAAAATGTTTACATCCCTACATGGGAAGATGATACTTATAACTCTTGAGAACTGTATCTTTATTAGTGCAGTTAGAAAGGGTATAAA
Source organism: Petaurus breviceps papuanus (assembly GCF_028583685.1). NCBI lineage: Eukaryota > Metazoa > Chordata > Mammalia > Diprotodontia > Petauridae > Petaurus > Petaurus breviceps. The sequence goes on along the minus strand of NW_027187368.1, from coordinate 10,746,958 downwards.
TAGACAGAGCATGTAGCTGATAATTGACTTTGTTGTGATGATATAAAAAATGAAGGGTTAAAAAAAAAGGATTGTACTGGAAAAAGAGGAAATGGGAAGACAGAATAGGGTAAATTAAATCACACAAAAAGGTGGGAAATACCTCTTAGAATAGAGGGGGAAAAAGTGGGGAGATGTGCATTGTTTGAACCTTACTCTTATCAGATTCATCTTCAAAAGGGAATAACATACACACTCACTTGGGGATAGAAATTTATCTTACCCTATAGGGAAGTAGGACAACAAAGAGGAAAGAAAATAGAGAGCTATTATAGAAGGGAGGGAAGATTAAGGAAGGTGGTGGTCAGAAGTAAAACACTGGTGAGGAGGGACAGGGTAAAAGGAGAGAGAAAAGTATAAACAGTGCAGAAAACAGGATGGAGGGAAATACACAGTTGGTAATCATAACTGTGAATGGGATGAACTCTCCCATAAAATGTAAGTGAAGAGCAGAGCATATTAAAACCCAGAATCCTATAATTTGCTGTTTACAAAAAACACATTTGAAGCAGAGAGATACATGCAGAGTAAAAGTAAAAGAGTGGAGCAGAATCTATTATGCTTCAGCTGAAATAAAAAAAGAAAAGAAGGAGTAGCAATCCTGATCTGAGACAAAGAAAAGTAAAAATAGATCTAATAAAGAGACATTAGAAAGGAAACTGCATCTTGCTAAAAGGTAACACAGTCAAGGAAGCAATATCAATACTAAATGTATATGGACCAAGTGGCATAGTATCTAGATTCTTAGAAGAGAAGTAAGTGAATTATGGGAATAGACAGCAAAACTATACTAATAGGGGACCTCAACTTCTACCACTCAGAACTAGATAAGTCTAAACACAAAATAAACAGGAAAGAAGGTAAGGAGGTGAATAGAATTTTAGAAAAATAGATAAGATAGACCTCTGAAGAAAAGTGAATGGTCAGAGAAAGGAACGTACCTTTTTCTCAGTGGTAGTTGGCAGCTACACAAAAATTGACCATGTATTAGGGCATAAAAACCTCACAATTAAATTCAGAAAGGCAGAAATATTAAATGCATCCTTTTCATATCATGATGCACTAAAATTACTGTGTAATAAAGGGCCATGTAAATTTAGGCTAAATACTAATTTGAAACTAAATAATCTTAAAGAATGAGTGGGTCAAATAAGAAATCATAGAAACAATCAACAATTTCATCAAAGAGAATGAAAATAATGAGTTAACATACCAAAACTTATGGGATGAAGCCAAATCAGTTCTGAGTTGAAATTTTATATCTCTAAATACTTACATGAATAATATAGAGAAAGAGGAGATCAATATACTGGGCATGCAACTAAAAAAAGCTTTAAAAAGAACAAATTAAAGATTCCCAATTAAATACCAAATTAGAAATTCTGAACATCAAAGGAGAGATTAACAAAATTGAAAGGAAAACTATTGAACTAATAAATAAAAGTAAGAGCTGCTTTTATGGGGAAAACAATAAAATAGATAAACCTTTGATTAATTTGATTTAAAAAATATAAAGAAGAAAATTAAATCATTAGTATAAAAAATGAATGAGGGTGGCTAGGTGGTACAGTGAATAGAGCACCAGCCCTGGAGTCAGGAGGACCTGAGATCAAATCCAGCCTCAGACACTTAACACACACACACACACACACACACACACACACACACACACAAAACTAGCTGTGTGACCTTGAGCAAGTCACTTAACCCCAATTGCCCTCCAAAAAAGCAAAAAAAAAATGAATTCACCATCAGTTAAGAACAAATGAAAACAATAATTGTGAGCTATTTTGCTCAGCTGTATGCCAGTAAATCTGACAATCTAAGTTAAATGAATGAATATTTACAAAAATACAAATTGCCAAGATTAACACAATAGGAAATAAATGCTTAAATAACTCCATCTTAGAAAAAGAAATTGAACAAGCCATCAACAAACTCCCTAAGAAAAATCTCCAGGGCCAGATGGATTTACAAGTGAATTCTATCAAATACTTAAAGAACAATTACTTCCAATACAATATAACCTATTTGGAAAACTAGGTGAAGTCCTACCAAATTCTTTTTATGAAACAAATATGGTGCTGATACCTAAACCAGGAAGTGCCACAACAGAGAACAAAAATTGTAGACAAATTTGAAATAAAATATTAGCAAAGAGATTATAACAATTTATCACAAGAATAATACACTATGAACAAGGGAAATTTATGCAGGGTTGGTTCAATATTAGGAAAACTATCAGCTAATTGACCATATCAGTAACAAAACTAACAGAAATCATATGATTATCTCAATAGATACAGAAAAAGCTTTTGACAAAATACATTACCCATTCCTATGCAAAACACTAGAGAGCATAGGAATAAAGGAAGCTTACCTTAAAATTATAAATAATATCTATCTAAAATAATCAATAAGCACTGTCTGTAGTGGAATAAGATAGATTCCCCAATAATTTCAGGGTTGAAACAAGGATACCTATCATCACCACTATTATTCAATGTTGTAGTAGAAATATTAGCTTTATCAATAAGCAAAGAAAAACAATTGGAGGCATTATAACAGGTATGAGAAAACAAAACCATCACTTTTTGAGGATGTTATATGATGATATACTTTGAGAATTCTAGAGAATCAACTGAAAAGCTACTTGAAATAATTAACATGTTTCACCAAGTGGAAAGATGAAATAAACCCACATAAATCATCAGCATTTCTATATAATACTGACAAAGCCCAGCAGCATGAGATAGAAAGATAAATGCCATGTAAAATAACTGTAGACAATATAAAATATTTGGGAGTCTACCTGCCAAGACAAGGCCAGGAACTATATGAAGATAATTATAAAACACTTTTCACACAAATAAAATCAGATTTCAACAATTAGAAAAATATTAATTGCTCATGGGTAGGCTGAGCTAATATAATAAAAAATTACAATTATACCTAAATCAATTTACCTATTTACTTCCATACCAATCAAACTACCAAAAATATTTTATAGAGCTAGAAAAAAATAACAAAATTCATATGGAAGAACAAAGGTCAAGAATATGAAGTAAATTAATGAAAAAAAAATCCAAAGGAAGGTGGACTAGCTGTAACAGATCTAAAACTATTTTATGAAGTGGCAATCCTCAAAACTGTTTGATACTGATTAAGAAGTAGAGTGGTAGATCAATGGACTAGGTGAGGCACACAAGACACATTAGTAAAGAGCTATAGTAATCTAATGCTTGATAAACCCAAAGACCACATCTGAGATAAGAAGTCATTATGCAACAAATTCTGGGAAAACTGGAGAGATAATATGGCAAAAACTAGGTATCAATCAACATCTCACACTGTATATCAAGATAAGGTCAAAATGGGTGCCTGATTTGAAAATAAAAGGTGATAACTTTAAGCAAATTAGGAGAGCAAAGAATAGTTTACCTTTCAGATCTACAGAGAATGGGAGAATTTGTAATCAAGCAAGTGAAAGAAAACATTATGAAATGCAACATAGAAAATTCTGATTACATTAAATAAAAAAAATGCACAAAGACAATGCAACCAAAATTAGAAGGAAAGCAGAAAGCTGGGAAACAATTTTTACAACCAGTGCTTCTAATAAATATACAACATTTATATATGTTCTGATAAAGGCCTCATTTCTTTTTCATTTTTTTGTGGTAAATACAGGAATCATTTATTAATAACAGAAGGTATTGTAAATTGGGTCAACAGTTTTGGAAAACTATTTGGTAAGTGTAAGAAAAGAACTGATGAACTATGATTGCAAATTGAATTACAACTTTCCCACTTTTTTCCTTTTTTGTGTGTGACCTGGCTAAATGTGTTTTGTAGGATTTCTTTTTTTTTTAATTTAAATGCTTTATTAACTGCTGATTTACATCATTCGTTTCCGCCAGATTTTGAGTTACAAATTTTCTCCCCGTTTTTCCCCCACCCATCCCCCCCAAAACAGCAGTCCCACAGGATATCCCCATCTCCAATCTGCTCTCTCCCATATTTTCTCCCATACACGTTTCAACTTTTCCAGTGGATCTCTATGCCTCAGTGCCTGTATATCTTTTTTCTTAATTACATGTAAGATGGTATTAATAATAGTATATATATATATATATATATATATACACACACACACACATACACACACATAT
>NW_027187368.1:10723051-10737747 GCF_028583685.1 Petaurus breviceps papuanus | reverse complement strand
TTCCAACTTCCCTCCCCCCAGCCTGCCCTCCCTTCCATCATCCCCCCTCACATCCCCTTGCCCCCCTATTCTCCTGGAGGGTGAAATCCCCTATTTAGTGTGTATTTCCCTCCCTTCTCAAGCCAGATTCAATAGGAATAAGGTTGACCTATTCCCTTTTGCCTTCCTATTCTTCCCCTCCATTGTAACCATTTTCCCTTGCCTCTTCTGTATGAGATAGTTTTCCCCACTCTGTCTCTCCCCATCTCCTCTCATTATATTCCTCTCACCTCTTAATTTCACCTTTTAAGTATCATCCCTTCCTGTTAAATTGGTCCCGTGCCCTCTATCTATGTATACCTGTAAACGTATATACACACATTCACATATGTATTCATATGCCCCAATATCCTCATATAAAGACATATATATATATATAATATATATTTCTAATCCCTTCAACTACTGAGAAAAGTTTCATAGGTTACAATTATTGTTTTTCCATGTAGGAATGTTAATAGTTCAACTTTGGCCAGGTGGCTTAGCGAGCAAGAGCACCGGCTCCAGTGCCGGGACGACCCGGATCAAATCCGGGCCCAGACACCCAGCACCACACCCAGAAACAACAACCGGCCATACAACCCTGAACAAGCCACTCAACCCCGATTGCTTAAAAAAAAAAATAGTTCAACTTTGATAAGTTCCTTATGATTTCTTTTCCCTGTTTACCTTCTCATGCTACTCTTGCTTCTTGTATCTGAATGTCAAATTTTCTATTCAACTCTGGTTTTTTCAGCAAGAATGCTTGAAAGTCCTGTATTCCACTGAATGACCATATTTTCCCCTGAAACATGATACTCAGTTTTGCTGGGTAGGTGACTCTTGGTTTTAATCCCAGCTCCCTTGACCTCCGGAATATCACATTCCAGGCCCTTCAATCCCTCAGTGTAGAAGCTGCCAGATCCTGGGTTATTGTGATTGTGTTTCCACAATATTCAAATTGTTTCTTCCTGGCTGCTTGTAATATTCTCTCCTTAATCTGGGAATTCCGGAACCTGGCTATAATATTCCTAGGAGTTTTCTTTTTGGGGTCTATTTCAGGGGGTGATCGGTGGATTCTTTCAACCTCTATTTTGCCCTCTGGTTCTAAAACATCAGGGCAGTTTTCTTTGAGAACTTCCTGGAGGATGCTTTCCAGGCTCTTACTTTGGTCATGGCTCTCAGGCAGTCCAATAATTTTTAAATTATCTCTCCTGGATCTATTTTCCAGGTCAGTGGTTTTTCCCATGATATATTTCACATTTCCTTCTATTCTTTCATTTGTTTGGATCTGTTTGACAACATCTTGATTTCTCATAAAGTCATTAGCTTCCATTTGCTCCAATCTAATTCTGAAGAAATGATTCTCCTCAGTGAGCTTTTGAGATTCTTTTTCCATCTGGAAAATTCTACTTTTTAAGACATTCTTCTCCCCATTGCCTTTTTGAGCCTCCTTTGCCATTTGAGTCAGTCTGTTTTTTAAGGTATTATTTTCTTCAGTCAGGCTGTTGACTCTCATTTCATAATTTTCTTGCATTGTTTTCATTTCTCTTCCCAATTTTTCCTCCACTTCTCTTATCTGCTTCTTAAGGTCCTCTATGGCCTGTAACCAGCTTGTATTTTCCTTTGAAGCTTTTGGTGCAGGAGTTCTGACTTCATTGTTTTCCTCCTGTTCCATGCCTTGCTCCTTCTTATCCCCAAAATAGGAGTGTAATGTTGGAATCTTCTGTCTGCTTTGTTTCCTTTGCCTGCTCATTTTGCCACTCAAGTATTTGACTTTTGGGCTTTTTGCCACAGTAGGACTCTGCCACCAGACAGGGGAGTTTTCGTCCCAAACGCTGGGGTTTTCTCAGCTGCCGGAGGTATTAGATGGGTGCCCTCTCTGAGGTCTCCACACGCTCTGGAAAGCTGGACACACACCCCAGGACATCCACCCTAGACTGCAATCCAGATCCAAGCAGGTTAAAGCAAGAGCGATGACCCCTCAGACTGGTGCTTGGTCCCCCTACACTCTGCAGGCCAGAAGCTGAAGCCACCACGTGGCACTGGCAGGCTGTGCTGGTGTCTCAGCGGTTTCTTGCTCTGGGGGTAAAAGCCACGCACTCCCACTTCCTGGGTCCCAAAGTCCAGACTGCACTGGCCTCTCACCTTGTCCTTCGCATCTCTGTATTGATAAATCTGGAAATGGCCACAGCTGCTGCTGATCTGGAGTCCCTCTGGCTGGCAGCTGGTCAGGCCCACCCTGGGGCTAAAGCCTTGGGGTGGGGCTGGGCTCAGCTCCCAGAGCGCTGCGATTCCTGCCGGCCTGCCGGGCTGTTCTCAGCGGGAGGTTAGCTTCTCTGTGTCATTTTGTGGGTTCTGCAGCTCCAAAGTTTGTTTAGAGTCCCCTTTTTACATGGATTGGGGAGGGTGGAAGCCGGAGTCGCGGGAAGATCGTGCTTCTACTCCGCCATCTTGGCTCACGTTGGGTAGACTCTTAAGGAGCCTTGGTATCTGTGATGCTCAAGGGGGCCAGAATCATCTGACAGTGATTCTGTGCTAGATCATTCTCTGGCCTTCCTCAAGGCCTCATTTCTAAAATATATAGAGAATTGATTCAAATTTATAAGAATCAAGGCATTCCCCAATTGATAAATGGTCAAAGAATATGAACAGGCAGTTTTCAGATGAAGAAATTAAAGCTAACTATAGTCATAGGAAAAAATACTCAATCATTATTGATCAGAGAAATGCAAATTAAAACAACTCTAAGGTTCTATCTCACACCCATAAGATTGTCTAATATGACAGAAAAATAAAATGATAAATGTTGGACAAAATGTGGGGAAAATTGGAATACTAGTGCATGGTTGGTGGAGTTGTGAATTGATCCAACCATTCTGGAGTGCAATTTGGAACTTTGACCAAAGGGCTATAAAACTTTGCATACTTTTTGATCCAGCAGTACCACTACTAGGGCTATATCTTGAAGAGATATTTAATAAAGGAAAAGGACCCACAAAAATATTAATAGCAGCTCTTTTGTGGTGGCAAAGATTTGGTAACTGAGAGGATGCCTATCAATTGCGGAATGACTGAAGAAATTGAGGTATATGAATATAATGGAATACTATTGTGCTACAAAAAATGATGAATTGGTGGATTTCAGAAAAACCTGGAAAGAATTATTTGAACTGATGCTGAGTAAAATGAGCAGAATTGGGAGAACATTGAATACAGTAATACCAACACTGTGTGATGATCAACTATAAAAGACAGCCTTTCTCAACAATACAGTGATCCAAGATAATTTCAAAAGAGTTATGATGGAAAATACTACCCACATCCAGAGGAAGAACTATGAAGTCTGAAGGCAGATTGAAGCATGCTGTTTTCATGTTTTTTGTTTGGTTTTTCTTTATCATAGTTTTTCCCTTCTGTTCTGATTCTTCTTTCACAACATGACCAAAGTGGAAATACATTTAACATGATTGTACATGTATAACCCATATCAGATTGTTTCTGTCTTGGGGAGGAAGAGAGGAAGAACAATTTGAAACTCAAAATCTTATAAAAGTGAATGTTGAAAACTATGCATGTAATTGGAAAAATACTATTAAGTGGGGGGAAAAGAAAACACACATAATATTTCATGTCTATTTTCCATCACTTATACAAAGAAGGGAGGCAGATGAATTTCCTCAAAAGATTATATCTTTTACATAAGATATTTTATCTCTTGTGAACAAGTGATTGATAGTAATATGCTGTGATTTCTTTACACCTCCTTTTACCCTTTGAGTTATCCAATATTTGGAATACTCACAAAATATGGCATTTCTTGATTCATAGGCAAATGCTGTCTATAGTAGAATATTGGTGTTGAATAGAGGGTTTTTATTTATTTGTTTGATTTTAGGGAATAGGTTGGAATTATTGAAAGTACTGTACAATTTCCCAAATTCAATCTGGTCTGCATGGTTCCTTCTATTCATTTCTATACCCAGTTCACTAGCAATTTACAGTATTTATCCGAGGTAAATGCATACATTCATATACATGTGGGTATACACACACAGACACATACATACATACATTATTTATTTTTGGAGATATATGTATATGTGTGTGTGTGTGTATATACACTTACAGTACACACTTGATAACTCAAAGCCCAGGGTTCCCAAAGTGGAGCTTGAATGTCAGCTAACAGATGGAAGCTGGAGTGTAGGAGAATGATATGAAGATGGCTGGAATACCTGTAAAAATTGATGTGATAAATGGAAAGAAAATGTATAGTGTCCCAAAAGTCATAGTGCAGTTTTAATAACTTCAAAAAATATAAATGTTATAAACTTAAGAAAGTATCATTTAAATGTTTAATTAGCATAAATTCTTTAAATTTATTTGGTTTTGTGAATCATAAATTTTAATGATGTAGAGAACCATTGTTATCCATTTTGTATGTATGACAATTTCCAGATGACATTTTCTTAGACTAGCGTATCACTAGAGGAGGTCTTCCTGCGTGGCCACCTTGCTCATCCCATCTATCTCCGTTAGACTTTTCCTTAGGGTCATGTCAAGACTGTTGTGCATGCATCAGAATCTTGGGTCATCTTAAAGTTGATTGCAAATGCAATCTTCTTTCAGTCACTGAGCAGCAGCGGAGAGTTTTTAGAAAGTTTGAAAATTGTTTCAGATGTTACATATCATAGATGCAGCAGTTATGCCAAATTTCAATAAGATATGTATTCATAATTTAAGTAATTAACCTTCTTTTTCGGTAAGTTTGTAGAATTTCCCCTTGAGAAATCTCTAAAGCTTAAAACTGCACAATAATTTTGGGATACCAGACATATTCATGCGCGTGCTTGCACACACACACACACACACACACACACCAATGGACTAATTCATATAAAAATTAGGAGGTTAGGCAATGATCATTCTCTGTTCATTTGGTTTCCCTCTGTAGACACCTTTTTCATCTCACTCTATACCCTCTTTCATAGTAACCTTATCAATTTCTGTGTGGTCACTTATCATTTCTAAGCAGATGACTGATGGCCTTATATATTTAGCTTTCATCTCTCTCTTGCTCTCCAGTTCTATATCACCAAATGCCCGTTAGACACCTCAGCCATAACTTTCTGTGGAAGCTCAAATGTAGCATATTCACATCTAAAATGTTATCATCCCTTCTAAACCTACATTCTCTCCAAACACCCCTAGCTCTGGTGAGAGTTTTCTTACTATTCCAGTCATTCATTCTGGTATCCTCAGAGTCACCCTCAACACTTCCCTCTCCTTCTCCTCCCCAGTTTCAAAGTCAATTTAATTCTCACATACACATCTTCTTTCCTATGCAATCTGCTCACTTGGCTGCCACCACCGTAGTATTACCTCACATTTGGACTATTGTAGAAGCATCTTATTTGGACTCCTAGATTATGGTGTCTCCTCTCCAAACCATCCTCCACAAGGCCAAAATGATTCTCCTAAGAACATTTATTAAGCACTTACAATGTGCTAGGGGATATGCTTAGTGCTGTGGGTTTAAGAACAAAACAATAACAACAACAACAACAAAAAAGACAGGTCTTACCCTCAAGGGGCTTATATTCTAATGGAGGAAGACAACTCATATAGGAGAATGTGCATACTATACATTGTGTATTACATATGTATGTGTAAATAATGCACACACATGTGTGTATATGTACATATATGCATATGGATGTGTATATATGTATAAACATTACTAATAGACATTGATCTACAAATACATATAGATCCAAGATCATGCTGGGATTTTTAACCCAGGGTTTAGGGTTTCTAATTGATTCAGAGGTCATTTAGTCTAATCTATTATACAGATGCAGAAATTAAGGCTGAAAGAGTATAAAAGGCATGAGCATGTTCACATTGGTAGTAAGTAGCAAAGCAGCAATTTCAACCTAGGTTTATGGATTCAAAATGCAGTTATGTATATTTTTGTCTATACCTTAAAGGAAACCCCACTATCAAGTCTCTACTTGAAGACCTCTAGTGATGGGGGGCTCACTATCTGCCGCATGGAGCAGCTTATTCCACTTTTGGATGGCTCTAATTATTAGAAGTTTTTTTTTTCTTTACATGTAGTCTAAATCTTGTTCTCTACAATTTCTATACCTTCTTCCTATTTATGTTTTTGAGAACCTAGGTAGAACAATTCTTAACCCTTCTTTGTGTAAAATTTCCCTGGATAAATTAAGAAAAGTACATTAGATTAGTCATTGCTATAAGCATTCAAGTGTGATTCAGTTTATCTATCCAGAGAGAAGGCAGGTTTGTGAATTCCATTGGTGGGAAGAAAGAGCTCTGGAGCTTGGAAAGAAGGAATCAGTCCTTGGTACTTAGGGTTGGGCTAGGGGTCTCAGAAAGGAGGAGATAATATACACATGAAAGAGAGGAGTGAGGAAGGCCTCCTTTACTTGCTTTACATGGACAGGCCCCATAAAGATGACTTGCAAACTCATTGCTTGGTGGTAGGGATTTAAGACTCCCTGGTCTGTATTAAGCCATTGCTGGAATTCCTTGACTAGGGCCCAAGCCTTTCTTTATCAACCTAGCATGTTTAGCATAAAATAAGGATAAGATGATTGAGTCCTAATTCACCTCTTTGACAAAATCCAATGTGCTAATCATTGGCACTTTTACACTGTTTTATGGTGTGCCTAGAATTTTCTACGTGTCATCTCATTTGAAGGAGGATTTATCAGAAGACCTGTGTTCAAATCCTCATTCTGCTACTTGCTATCTGGATAACCTTAACCATTCAGGGCCTGTTTCCTCATCTGTAAAATAAGAGGGTTGAACTAGATAACTAGAGGGACCTCTAAGTTCCCTCCCAGCTCTAGAGCCTATAGTCATTACTCTGACAGTAACCTGATGATATAAGTACCATGTTTCTGTCTTTCCAATGCTTATTAACTGAGAGCTAGCATTAACCATATTTTACAGTTGAAGAAATTGAGGTTCATCAAGATTCGGTGACTTACTTGCACTTGACCAACCAGCTAATAAGCATCACAGGTAGGAGTCAAACTCAGATCTCTTCTGACTCCCTGCATCCTCTATGGTGGTGCCCTTATCCTTCTAGTAACCCTATAGTCTATACTCATTCATCATGCAATGTAGAACAAATTAGTAAAAGTGGACATTTTCTTGTCTCTAGGGAGAATTCAGATGTTTAACTCTTAATAGTTCCATGGAGTGATTTTTTTTTAAATGGCAGATTTGGCCAGTTCATCTCTGGGTATGTCTCATCTCTGCTTTTTGCTCCCTTTCCATCCATGGATTCCTAGTACCACCTCCAACCAGTTCCTTCACATGGGATGCCTCCATCCAATTTCTTATTTTCATGTTCCTGCCAATGATTCCTGTCTTCCCCTTTCCCCCTAAATATTATCATTCATTCAGCATGCATCACCTCTCAGCTAAGTCATAAGGACCAAACCTTCTGACTGATTAGGATGAATGATCAGTCTTTAAGGGATATTTGTATTTTAACTAGGTATGCCTGGACAGTTAACCTAATCCAATATATTTCTTTTTTTTTTTTAAAGAAATTGGGGTTAAGTAACTTTCCCAAAGTTACACAGCCAGTTTGTGTGTGTGTGTGTGTGTGTGTGTGTGTATGTGTGTTAAGTATCTGAGGCCAGAACCAATCCCGGGTCCTCCCTACTCCGGGGCTGGCGCTCTTAGTCACTGTGCCACCTAGCCGCCCCCAATATATTTCTAATAGCTTAATTCTTTTGTGCCATTCCTCTAAAAGTACATCTCCCTTCACCTAGCACAATGCCCTGCATTTTCTAGAAAATTATTTTTTCAATTGGATTTGTGGACATCAATTTCAGATGGTTATCAGAGAAATAAAATATTTTGTTGTGGGCCTTTAAGGGGCCCCTACAATCACACTGCAGAAGTGTGGTCATACTAGAGGTTACAGAATTATTGACTTGCATCTGGCATGAACTCTAGAGATAATCTAGTCCAAACTGTTCATTTTATAGTTTCAAAGCAATTTTCTTGACTGTCCAAGATCTTGTAAAACTAGAACTTGAATACAGGTCATCTGTTTCAGCACAATATGAGGAAGACATATTTTCTCAGATGTGCCCTCCTGCTGTCCTGTCTTCTCAGTGTAATAAAGTGATGAATATACTTAGCCTCCTTGCTATACTGTCTCAGGAAATATCTTTTATGCAAATATCCCTTTGATGTTAATTGGCTCACAGATTTTGGAGAAATGTTAACTGAGGATGCTATGTTTGGAAGAATACAGAGACTTGGGGACTCATGAGAAACATTAGAAACCACAGCTCCTTAGGGTTACCCCAAGAACTTCAAGGTTCCTGGTAACCACACTCTGGGGATACAAGGGATAGTCAGAGTGCAAGATGGAAAGGTGAGCCCCAGAGCTTACACTTTATCTGCAATATCAGTGCACCTCTACCTTCAGAAAGACCTTCAAAATGTCCCCCCTCTCTTTCCACAGCCATAATAACATGATCACTCCCCTTGCTGGCCAGGACAGAACACAGAGGCAATGAGAGGAGAATATCAGCCTTTTTCTCTGAAAAGAGTGCATATCACGTAGTTTGGAATATAGAAAATAGCATTTAAAAATTCCAGTTTTGTTCTTAAAATATGGCCTTGGGTCATAAATCTTTGGCCTCCATGTCTTTTTTTTGTTTGTTTGTTTTTGTAAGTGGTTAGGACCATACAGAAGCAAAGCCTTCTATAAATCTATGTAATTTTTTTAGTGGGTTGGGCCTCTCTCAAATTGTGCTTTAGTGTTCCAACCCCATTGGGAGGACAACCAAATTAACCTACTTTATATTTTAAACATTTCCACTTCCTGCCTTGGATGAGTCAAGCAAAAGCTACAGGCGGTTATGAAAAGAAAAAAATCAGGCACATCTTTAAGAGTCTTTTTGGGGTATAGTGGTAGAAACTGGAGCTTTTAGTATTTTGTCTATCTTTGAAACATTTTCAATGTTACTGACATAACTAGGTTTAATGGAGAAAGGCCCACTTGACATCCTCACCACACCTCTTGTAAAGTACTGAAACTGTTCATCTTTTGATCTACAACTAAAAAAGGATGTGAACTATTGGAGGAGAGCTACAAGAGGGGATAAAATAAGATTTATGGAGAAAGATTAAAGAGACTGGGTTTATTCACCCTAGAGAAGACTTAATAATATTATTCACACGTATAGAGGGTTATGCTATCTTCAGTGGTCATGAAGTCATAGAACTTTTTTTTTTAAGCAATTGGGGTTAAGTAACTTGCTCAAGGTTACACAGTCAGGTGTTTCTGGGTGGGTGCTAAGTGTCTGAGCCCTGGATTTGATCCCCAGGTCATCCTGACTCTGGGGCCGGTGCTCTTACTCGCTGTGCTACCTGGCTGCCCCCAAGTCATAGAACTTTTGAGTTGAAATCAACCTTATAACATAATTTAATTTCCCTCAGACAGCATTAATTAAGTACCTTCTGTGTGTAGAGCACTATGTGATACAAATTTTAGTTCAGATATGGCCCTTGTCCTCATGGAGAATCCATTCTCTAAAAGAAATTAAATAAAAGGGAAAAAAACCCATATATCTGGAAATATTTATAGCATTTTTTGATGACAAAAATCTGGACACTAAAGGTGGTGTGGGTAACCATCACTAGGGGGATAGCTGGACAAATTGTGATATTTGAATATAGTATAATATGACTTTGCTGTAAGAGATGATAAAGGGAAGGACGTAATTTCAGAGACACCTGGGAAAAATGAATTAATGCAGAGTGGTGAGCATAATCAAGAGAAGAATAATTTGTATAATTACAATAACATTGTAGAGACAAACAACTTTTCAAAGGCTTAAGAACTCTGAGAAACAACATGATTAACCACAATTCCAGAGGAAATATGACAAAACATGCCATCTACCTTCTACCAGAGACAATGTGTGTGTGTGTGTGTGTGTGTGTGTGTGTAATTTTCCTTTACTATGCATATTTGTTACAAGGTTTTGTTTTTGTTTTTGTTTTTCCCCCCAAAGTATGTGTGCAGGGGATAAGTGGGAAGGGACAAAATGCATTTTGTTAATTGAAAATAACTAAATATAACTGTATAAATAATTTATAGTCAATTAATTTGCTAAGTATATTGTGAATAAAAGAACAGACACTATATGAGATCTGGTTATAGTTAGGTGGGTTTGGAATCAGTTAAATGATCAGAACAAAAAAGAAATCATTATCAATCTCATGTCAACCTGGAAGATCTCTGGGCCAGTGCCTAGCTTTGCCTTTCTCCTTTCCTTTCCTTTCTGGGTATAGACCTAGTAGTAGAATTGCTGGGTCAAAGGATATGTACAGTTTTGTGCCCCTTTGGGTATAGCTCCAAACTGTTCTCCAGAATGGTTGGATCTGTATAATACTCCCGTGGTGTTTCAGGTTTCCAATTTTACCACATCCCTTCCAGCATTTTTAATTTACCCTTTCTGTCATATTAGTTAATCTGATAAGTGTGAAATGGTACCTCAGGGTTGTTTTAATTTGCATTTCTCTAATCAGTAGTGATTTACAGCATTTTTACTTGTGATTATAGATAGCTTTTATTTCTTCATCTGAAATCTACCTGTTCAGATCCTTTGATCATTTATCAATTTGAGAATGACTTGTATTCTTTTAAATCTGACTCAGTTCCCTACATATTTGAGAAATGAGGCCTTTATCAGAGATATTTACTATACTTTTTCCCCATGGTTATGATTACTGTGTATTTCCCTCCATCCTATTTTCCTCTTGTTTATCCTTCTTTCTCTCTTTGTTCACCCTGTCCCCACTCAAAGGTGTTTTGCTTCTGACCACCACCTCTTCCAAATTGTCTACCTATCCATCTCTTTCCCCACTTCTCCCACTTTCCTGTAGGGTAAGGTAGAGTTCTACACCCAATTGGGTGTGTATGCTATTTCCTCTTTGAGCCAATTCCAATGAGAGTAATGCACAGGCATTGTTTGCCACCCCCATTTTCCCCTCCTTTGCCTTACAGAATAGTATATTCTAAGCCCTCTGATACTTTAATATACAAACTGCTAAACCTTGTGATATCCTGACTATGGCTCCACAATATTTGAATTGTTTCTTTTTGGCTCCTTGCCATATTTTTCCCTACCCTCTAATTCTAGTATATCAAGGTAGTTTTCTTTGATCATTTCTTGAATTATGATGTATGGACTATTTTTTAAATCATGGCTTTCACATAGTCCAATAATTTTTAAATTATCTTCCTGGATCTACTTCTAGGTTAGCTTTTTTTTCCAAGGAGATATTCCACATTATCTTCTATTTTTCCATACTTTTGATTTTGTTTTATTTCTTCTTGATGTCTCAGAAAGATATCTTCTACTTGCCTAATTCTGTTTGTTTGTTTTTAAATTCCAATTCTAATTTTTAAGAAATCATTTTTTTCAGTGAACTTTTGTATGTCCTTTTCCATTTGACCAATTCTACTTTTTAATGAGTTCTACTTTTCAGTTAATTTTTGTATATATTTTCCATATTTGCTCAATTCTGCTACTTTAAAGGCATTCTTCTTTTCTGTGTTTTTTTGCGTGCCTATTTTACCATATGGCTTATTGTGTTTTTAGACAGATTAGCTCCTATGTTAAAATGATAAAGATGCATCCAAAAAGTCCTTGATGGGTTAAAATGTTGGGCTGAATTGAATAAGATAGAATTTAATGTGGATAAAAGTAAAAATTTGCCCTTGGAGTTGAAAAATCAAGTTTACAAGTACAAGGAAAATGTGTTTGTAGAGTAGTTTATCTGATAACGATATTTTTAAAGACCTGGAGGCTTTAGTGGACAGCCAGCTCAATATGAGTCATCACCACTGTGACAGGACAGCCAAAGAAATGAATGTTCTTTTACACATGATGTCCAGGCATTTGTAGACAAAGGAGAACCAATCAATCTATCAGTAAGAAATTATTAATCACTTACTATGTGTCAGACTCTGTGCTAAGTGATGGAAATTTAGGGGAAAAATTAGAGAAATTAGGAAACAACTGCTAACTTTCTGAAATGACTCCAGAATAGCTCCTCTAAAAGTCTCTGCACCCTAAATCCCAGTAGCAGGCTCTTTGCAGCTTCTGTATTCTGCCACTTGGAGAAGAAACACTGATGCTTCCTTTTCTGATATCCAGTTTACCTGTGCTATTCATGAGGCTTCATATTAGGTAAGAACAGCTAGAATTCACTAGAAATAGACATTACTTTGCAATCAATGGAATTTACAACATGAAAGCACCTCACCAACACCTTTCTTGTCTGCAAGTAAATAATTATTTGGGAAATAAGGAGGTTTCTATCTCTAAATCTGAGGACTCTAATGACATTAATAGCCTCACTGATGTCCAATCTTTCTTTTCTCTCTGATGATTAATGGAAATTTCAGCATGATGTCGTCTGGGTGACCTATGCTTAGCAAAGGTGATCGTAACTGATAAGATCTAGGGGAGAGCCCAAGTTGAAAAAAAAGAGATTTTCTATAGGTAAAGACAGCTTAAAGGGGATGAATGGATTAAGTTTTCCCATTCTTTAGTCCCTGCTATACAGATTTACTCCATTGTAAGAGGCAACATAGGTTCCAGCTAGGGCATTATAGCCACAAATTTAAGCTAGAATAGAGAGAATCATACCCCAGAATCTTCACTCATGACTCCCACCAAACAACAGGAATTGGCCTGCTCAAATCCATGGAAAAACTGTCAAAGGACACCTTTATCTTTTCCTCTCTCTCTCTTTGGACATTTTTTCTTCCTTCTGGTGTCCTTCTAATGTTTCTGTTCTTAGATGACATCAATCATGTTAGCTATATCAAGTTCTGGAAATGGCAGGACCAACTGGAATAGAACTATAATCATTTTTAGAAAGTGTGGCTTAACCATCTACACAGAGGGGAAAAATACCAAATGAATGAATGATATCTATTGCCCATATCATGACATACAGTTAATGGGACAACTGTAGAGCTTCCCCATCAGAGTGCTATGTGACTGTGTACATTATCTTTCATACATAACTCATGTTTTTCTACTGCTGCACTCCCTATTACTGAAATTTGCCCAAAATCAAAAATAAGTTGGTCCTAGAATTAAATGAGAGAAAGATATTGGACTGAGATGCTAAATTGCATATCTCTTTTAATCATTTCAAATATTTCCCAGAAACAGAGGCCTATATTTTTTAAATGTTCACTATTCTGCTGTTGTGTGACCAAATAGTGGAATACTATAGTGTCTGAAGAATTAAAATATTTGTCTCAAAGAAAGTAATGGATAGGTACTTCTAAGGAGAAGCAGAGTAAAAGAAACCATCACAAAAATGTGTAACCAAAAATAATGATGGGTTGGTCACATGGAAAGTGGACAGTGTACCAGGTGGACAGCCTCAATGCTCCATTAGTATCCTTGCCACGTTAAGGGAAAGTGAGGAAGTCCTCCAGCATGTGGGTGGAGCTTTTGTGGCAAGTTTTTGGGAGAATATGGGTAAAGAGTCAAATAGGATGGGCAAATGTAGATGGGCTGCAATCTGTATGAGTGGAAAAACATCTAAACTGATGAGATCACACATCCATTTGGATATTTGATGTCTGGTTGGGCATTTTTATTCAGTCTAAGTCTTTTTTTGTCTGCCCAAATATTTGAAAGGTAAGACAGTGATTCTTTGGAGAAGGGAAAGTACATGAAATGTTACTGGAATTGTTTATACAATTTTTTTCTTTTTTTAAGATTAATTTAATACCAAAACAATATTTTCCTCAATCACTTTGATTTTTATTAATTTGTTTAGGAATATTTCTGTGATCCAAGAGTCTGACCAGGTTGCCTAGACTATCCTTTTCTGGAAAACTTAATCTGTGATCTTGAGTGCCAATAAATAGCTTTCCTTTGTAGCTTCCAGGAACACACTAGTGCATTTGCATGACTGAGCTCTTGTATCATACATCTCATTCACTTTGCCCTAAAAAGTGCTTTGGATTCTATGCCTTCTCCCATTCATCCTGTCTGTACAGGTACCCAGAAGAGATACAGCTGAAAAACAATAACAAAAATAAACTGAGGCAAAAACTGCCTATAGATGTTAAGCAAGGATGTTAACACCTCTAAAGATAGAAAAAAGCTTAGGGACTTCAAGGTCATGAAACTACTGTCATGGAGGACTAAACATTTTTTTTTTCTGTTCCTTATGACCTCTCTAACCTTTCCAAAATAGGAATTATGACCAAGAGACCATTTCAGCTGTCTCAGTAGTCTAGGACACCAAGAATCCAAACAAGGTAAAAACCTGATGAGCAAACAGCATAGAAACCTAATCCTTAACTCTAAATGTGCTCACTCAGCACTGTGTTCCTTGCTTCTCATCAAAGTCCAGCTGCTTGGCTGACTCATAGTCTTGTAACAGAACTCAACTCTTCCCTCTCCCTTAACCCAATTCCAGGAAAACCCAAAAGGTAGAAACTTGCTCTGGCTGGGTCAGCTTTGTGGTTGTGCTACAATAGAGTTTAGTGAGAGAATTGAGGAACAGAGGGAACTGGGAAAGAGGGTGTGTGTGTGTGTGTGTGTGTGTGTGTGTGTGTGTGTGTGTGTGTG
>NW_027187368.1:10681811-10723041 GCF_028583685.1 Petaurus breviceps papuanus | reverse complement strand
GTGTGTGTGTGTGTGTGTGTGTGTGTGTGTGTGTGTGTGTGTGTGTGTGTGTGTGTGTGTGTGTAGGTAGCTGTGTGGCATCCCACAGGTGAAATGATGAAAAAAAAAAGGTAGGGATGAAGGGGAAATAGCACTTCCATACTTCAAGCTATATAATAAAACTACAGTCAACAAAACCATCTGTTGTAGGTTGAAAAATAAAGAGGTAGTTTAATGGGACAGACTAGACAAATGAGATTTAGAAACAACAGCATTCAATAACTTTGTGTTCAATAAGTCAGAAAACTGAAAGAGCTTCCTGTATGATTTAAAAAACAAACAAACATGCCTCCCCTCAAAAAAAAACTGGGAAAACTTGAAAGCAGTTTGTCAGAAATTAGGATCATACCAATACTTTACACTATATTCAGCAATATATTCTAAATTGATATGTAGTTTTAATATTAAAGATTACACTATTAAAAAATAGAACTTCTATAACTCTCACAGTTATGGGTAGGAAAAGTATTCTTAACCTAAAATGGATAGAGGCAATTGCAAGAGATAAAAGATATAACTTTGTTTGCATGTATTGAAAACCTCCTGTAAAATGAAATTAATGTACCCAGGATAAGAAAGGAAACAACTGAATGGGAAAAATCTTTGTATCAAATTTCTCTAAGGATTTGGTTTCCAAGATGTATAATGTTAGTAGATACACACATGTATACATACATCTACACACAACACACATGTATGTCTATGCATGTATATTAGTAAATATAAGTAAGCATGTGCATACACATATACATACATGTGTGTATATATACACACATATATAGATATATACACACACACAGATATTCATGTATTAAATACCACAAAGAGAAAATTTATACAAAAATTTTCCACATTCGACTTCTTTCCTTATCCTGGGTGCAATTAATCTCATTTGTACAAAAGAATGCATAAATTTGTACAGAACAATGCACACATTTATATAAATATAAATGCATAAAAACATAAATGTATATGCATATATGAGGCAGCTAGGTCGTACAGTGGAGAGAGTGCTAAGTCTGGAGTCAGGAAGGCTCATCTTCCTGAATTCAAATATAACCTTAGACTAGCTGTGTGACCCCGGGCAAGTCACTTACCCGTTTACCTCAGATATGTGAAGACAATAACACTATCTCTTTGCAGAGGTCCACAAGTGTGGTGTATTTGCACATAGTCTGAGGTAACATTTTTTATGTATTGTAGAGGTGTGCTGATTTTTTCCCTTTCCTTTCCTTTCCTTTCCTTTTTTTTTTTTTTAAATTTTGTCTTTCAAAGATACTGTTTGTTATAAGGAATAGGTTTTCTAGGAAGTGAAGATGGAATTCTACTTGGGGGGGAAGAGACATCAACAAACAGATTTAAAAGAAAAGCAGGTTTTGGAATATTATTTTCTACAGAGACAGGAAGAGAGTTATTTTCAAAGGAGGAAACTGATTAACACTAACCAAGTTGAACTGACTTGGCCTAGGGAGCCCCTGAAGGTATTCTGGACTCTTTTCCCCCAGGGAATATCTAGTGGAAAAGATTTTATCTCAGGAATGCTAGGGATTGCTCCACCTTTAATGCTCTTTCTTTGGTAACACTGTAAATGAAAGTTAATTAATAAGCCCCTCTCTGGCCTGCTGAGGCAAAAGAGTATTGGATAGAGAATTGACCTGAAAGCAATGCAGAGCTGTGTTCTAGGTCTGGCTTTGATACATATAGGCTACAAGATCCCAAAAAAGTCACTTAATCTCTCAGTGTACTAGGCAACTCTTTGAAAATATAAATTGCAGGAAAGGTGCAGACCTGTATTGATGGAGGAAAATTTATAACTGGAGCTCCTTATATGAATGAAATCACAGGTCCAGTCCCTATCACTATTCCCCTCTGCCTTGAACTTAGACTTCTATATCATTACAGTAAGCTGCTCCACAGCATTATGATATAATTCATAAGTTCCATAATATCTTGTTTATGGATTGCTAACCCAAATGAGTAGCTCATACGGTTTTTAAACATATATTTTATTCGGTTAAATATTTCCAAATTACATGTAAAAAACTTTAACAATAATTTAAAAAATTGAGTCCCAGATTCTCTCCCTCCCAACCTTTCCCCCTCCTTAAGAAGGCAAGCAATTTGATATTGATTGTACATGTGAAATCATGCAAAACATTTCCACATTAGTCTTGTCGCAATAGAAAATGCAAACAAAATAAAGTAAAAACAAAAAATACGTTTCAATCTGCGTTCATAAATTTTCCTCCCTTAGGAGGTAAATAGCATGGTTCTGCTCACTTCACTTTGCATCAGTTCATGTAAGTTTTCTCAGGTATTTTTTTTTTCTGAAACCATCCTGCTCATCATTTCTCATAGCACAATAGTGTTCAATAACAATCATATACCATAACTTGTTTAGTCATTCCCTAATTTATGTACATTCCCTCAATTTCCAATTCCTTGATAGCTTAAAAAGAGCTGGTGTGTGTGTGTGTGTGTGTGTGTGTGTGTGTACAATTTTATAGCTCTTTGGGCATAGTTCCAAATTGTGAAAGGTCAGACTACTTCACAACTCCACCAACAGTACATTAGTGTCCCAGTTTTTCCACATCTCCTCCAGCATTTGTCACTTTTCTTTTCTATAACTTTAGCCTATCTGATAGGTTTAAGGTGGTATTTCACAGTTGGTTTAATTTGTATTTCTACTAATTATCTATTAATAATGAGTAGTAATTTAGAGAATTTTTTAATAAGACTATTGGGAACTTTGATTTCTTCTGAAAACTGCCTATTCATATTCTTTGACCACTTATCATCTGGGGAATCACTCATATTTTTTTTTATCAATTTGGCTCTGTTTTCTATATATTTGAGAAATGAGTCCTTTATCAGAGAAATTTGCTGCAAAAATCCCCCCCCCCCCATATTCTTTTTTCCTTTTAATTTTGGCTTCATTAGTTTTGTCTGTGCAAAAGTTTTTTTTTTTATTTTCATGTAATCAAAATTATCTATTTATTTCATATGATCCACTTTATCTTTTATTTGGTCATAAACTTCCCTTATCCATAGATCCAACTGGTACATTTTGATTTACTTATGATATCACCCTTTATATATAAATAACTTATCCATTTTGACCTTACCTTGGTATATGGTGTGAGATGTTGTTCTATGACTAGTTTCTGGCAAACTATTTTGAAGTTTTCTCAGCAATTTTTGTCAAATGTTGAGTTCTTACAACAAAAGTTTGGATCTTTGTGTTTATAAAAAACAAGAATAATGTAGTTATTTACTATTGTGCATTGTCTACCTAATCTTTCCACTGATCCGCCATTCTATTTCTTAGCCAGTACCAGATTGTTTTGATGATTACCTCTTTGAGATGTGGAACTACTAGATAACCTTCTTTCACATTTTTTCCATCGATTCCTTTCATATTCTTGAACTTTCATTCTTCTAGATGAGTTTAGTTATTATATTTTCTAGTTCTCTAAGATAATTCTTTTGCTATTTGATTGGTATGACACTGAATAAGTGAATCAATTTAGGTAGAATTGATATTTTTAGTACATTGGCTCGACCTATCCATAAGCAAATAATATATCTCCAATTGTTTAGATCTGTCCTTATTTGTGTTAAGTGTTTTGTAATTGTGTTCATATAATCCCTGGGTTTATCCTGGCAAGTAGATACACAAGTATTTTATATTGTATGCAGTTATTTTTAAAGTAATTTTTCTTTTTATATCCTATTGCTGTTTTTTAGTAGTATATATTTATTCTACTATATTCATAATATAATATTATATATATACCAATATATATACTATAGTATATATATATTCATGATTTATATGGGTTTATTTTATATCCTGTAATTTTGCTGAAGTTGTTGATTGTTTCAACTGGTTTTTGTAGTTGATTCTCTAGGGTTGTCTAAGTATACCAGTATGATCACCTGCAAAAATGATTCTGTTTCCTCATTGCCTATTTTATTCTTTTAATTTCTTTTTCTTGTCTGATTGCTATTCCTAACATTTCTAGTACCATATTGAATAATAGTGGTGATAACTGATATCCTTGTTTGATCCCTGATCTTATTGGGAAGACTTCAAGATTGTCCCCCTTCCAAGTAATGCTTACTCTTGGTTTTGCATAGATTATTACTTATTGTTTTAAGTAAGGTTCCATTGATTCCTATACTTTTTTATGTTTTTAGTAGGAATCGGTGTTGAATCTTTTCAAAGGCTTTTTCTGCTTCTGTTGATGTAATTACATGATGTTTGTTGTTCTTATTAACATGACCAATTATGCTAAGAGTTTTCCTATTATTGAATCAGATGTGCATTCCTAGTATAAATCTCACCTGGTCATAGTATATTATTGTTGTGGTATATTGTTGTAATACCCTTACTCTAATGTCTTGTTTAAAATTTTTGTATCAATATTCATTAAGGAAATTGGTCTAGTTTTACTTTCTCTGTTTTTATTATTCCTGATATATCAGGTCCAAATTTTTGTTATAACAGGAATTCAATAGGGATCTTCCTTTACCTATTTTTCCAAATAGTTTATATAGTATTAGGGTTAATTTTTTCCTAAAAATTTTGGTAGAGTTCACTTGCAAAATTCATCTGGTCCTGGGGATTTTTTTTCTTAGGGAGCTTATTTATAGATTGCATTTTTTTCTCTTAAAATAGGATTATTTAAGCATTCTCTTTCCTCTGATAATCTGGGCAATTTATATTTTTGTAAATATCCATTCATTTAATATAGATTGTTAGTTTTACTGGCATGTAATTGAGAAAAAATGGCTCTTAAGAATTACTTTAATTTCATATTCTTTAGTGGTGCATTCAACCTTTTCAATTTTTTGATACTAGTCATTTGGTTATTTTCTTTCTTTCATAAAATTAAGCTACCTAGTTGTTATCTATTTTATTGGATTTTTCACAAATCCAGTTCCTAGCTTTATTCAATAATTTTTTACTTTCAATTTTGTTTTGGTTTTTCAGGATTTCCATTTTATTGTTTCATTGCATAATTTTAATTTGTTTTTTTTTCTAGGTTTTTTCAGTTGCAAGACAAATTCATTGATCTGCTCTTTGTCTCTTTTGTTGATGTACATTTAGAGATATAAATTTTCCCCTAAGTACTACTTTGGCTGCATCCCACAAATTGTGGAATGTTGTCTTTTTGTTCTCTTTAATGAAATTATTGATTGTTTCTATGATTTGTTCTTTGACCCACTAAATCTTTAGGATTGTATTATTTAATTTTCAATTAAATTTTAATCTATGCTTCTAAGACCCTTTATTAAAATTAATTTGTATTGTATTATGGTCTGAAAAAGTTACATTTAATATTTTACATTCATGGTGTTTTGAAGACAAAATTTCACGTTCCAGCATTCAGTGGGGCTAGTTAGTTTGGACTGTTTCCATGACTAAAGTTTTATCCCCAGTCAGCCAATTTGCAAGTACATTCTCATCAGAAGGAAGACAGAAGAGGATTTGAATGTATCCATGTGAATCTCTATCTCCTAGTGGAAAAACTCCAGTACTATTCCAGAGTAGCTGTATGGTATAGCCGAAGGAACATTGGAAGCAGAGTTAAAAAACTGGGGTTCAAATAGCAGTTCTGCTACCTCCTAGCTACGTCAGAGAGTCAGTCAATTAGTAAACTAATAGACATTTATTAAATTCTTACTATGTGCCAGGCTCTGTGCTAAGTCTTGGGAGATACAAAGAAAGGCAAAAGATGACACATGTTCTCAAGAAACTTGCAGTCTAATTGGGGAGACAACTATGTACAAAAAAAAGCTCCATATAGGGCAAATTTTAAATAGTTAACAAGGGGAAGACACAAGAATAAATGGGAATTGGAAAGGCTTCCTATGGAAAGTAAGATTTTGGCCGGGACTTGAAGGATGCTGGGGAAGTCAGGAGGTAGAGATAAGGAGGGAGAACATTCCAGACATGGAGGACAGCTAGTGACAATGATTGGAGTCCAGAGATGGAGTTTATCATATACAGAACAGCATCAGAGGCTGTGTCACTGTATCAAAGAGTATGGGTTAAGCAACACATTTAAGCTCCCTGAGTCTCAGTTTCTTATCTATAAAATGAAGTGTTTGTCTACTTGATCTATAAGGACTCTTCAGCTCTAAATCCTGTAATTCTATATATAAAAGAGAATGATACTTTTAAGAGGGCACTTTCAAACAGGGAGTTGTTTAGAGTCTCAGATAGTTGGGCTGATTGTCTGAATCTTCCTTTTACCTAAATAGCTTGTTCAGTCCTTTTCCATTATGTTTGAATCTTCATGACCCCATTTGGGTTTTCTTGGCAAAGACACTGGAATGGTTTACTATTTTCTTCTCTAGCTCATTTGACAGATGAGGAAACTGGGGCAAAAAGAGTTAAGTGACTTGCCCAGGGTCCCACAGCTAGTAAGTTTCTGAGACCATATTTGAGCTCAAGAAGATAAGTCTTGCTGTCTTTATGACCAGTCTGTCTATCCAGTGCACCACCTAGCTACCTCATCTAAATAACTTACTTTATTCTAATAGATAAAGTAGCTTTAAATAGATTAAAGTTTCTGTCAAGGTGCTTAAAATATCAAGATATGGAAATGCTTGGATTTACCCAAGTAGACTAATCTGCATAAACATGAATTCCTTTGTTACCGTTTTCAGGAATCAAATGGTAAATTCTTTTTGTAAAGTGAAAAGTTCTTTTAAAAGTCAACAAATATTAACTGAGTATCAGCTATCTATAAAGCACATTGCTACATATTGGAGGAGATACAACATTTACTTTAATTATTATACTTGTCCTTCTGTAGCTTTCAGATTAGAAGGAAGTGAGAAATAAGTACAGATAATAATAATACACATTATGACATGAGAGGCACAAAACAAAGAGTTATGGAATATCTAAACAAAGCTATTGTTGATAAGGATCCACAAAGACTTGTGGAAGCTCTAGTATTCCAGTGGATTTTTATATCCTGGGAAGAAATTCACCAGATGAAGGGGATGTGACATTTCAGGCACAGGGGACACAAAGGAGGGAAAATGTGGGTTGTATACGGGAGACAATGGATGGTACAAAGAAGGGAGTAATACGGGAATAAAAAAAGGCTGGAGAAAGTAGTATCAGCTTGCAGATGGTTTTGAATGTCAGACTAAGCAGTTTGAACTTTGCAAACTATAGAGAGCTATTGGTACTTTTGAGCAAAGGAGTAAAAAGGAATTAGCAGATCTACAAAGGCAACAATTCTTCTGAAAAATGACCCATAGCCAAATGATGCAAAAAACCTTTAAACACTCAGATTGACTTTCAGTGAAGTTGTCTTGAAGGAGTTAATATTTTTCCCTTTCTGATAAGGTAATACAGAATACTCCTAGAACCACAAGGAAGATTATTTATTAAATATAGCTATTTTCCTTTCATCTAGCTGGCTTATGCTCCTAACCATAATCTAATTTCCTCTAAAATTTTCCATGGAACAGGATGGGAGTTCCAAACCCCACAGCATGTAGCCATCTCTTAATGACCAGTGGTAAAGCCTGATGTAGTCATCCCAGGAGTGGTTGCTAGTGAATGAAAGTAGCTTAGAGATAAAAATAACCCACTGAGCAGGAGAGAGAGAATTGGTTTTGCTGATTTCTGATTTCTCTACTATTTAATTTAGGAATCTATACTATTGATGCTTAGATCAGAGGATAGAGATGTTTCAGGATATTCTATCCCAGGTATTGAAAGGTCATCTCAACTACTGATGGGCTCTGTATGAGCTCCGTACTCATAAAAAATCGATTGTACATTCAGAGAACCAGAGCTATTACTTTGAAAATATTGTTTAAGGAAATTGTGTCTTCTCTCCATGAAGAGCCCATATTGTTCAGAATGGATAGAAACTCTAGGAAGGTAAATTTATATGCAATACAAAAGGCAATTTCCCAACAAATTCTGATGTCTCAAAGTAGAACTTTGACTTCGCAGGTAATAATTTCCCTGCAAATGGAGGTCTTCAAGTGGACACTGAATGACAACTAGTTGGGAGTATTGTAGAGATTCATAATTTGGGAGTGGGAGGAAGGTTAAACAAGATGACCCATGAGATCCTTTCTTTTCTAAGAGCCTTTTATCCTATGTGTTAAGACAGTCAGTTTTCTTATCATGGGAATGACTCATATCAGCCTACAGATGGAATCTCCAGGGACTTATTCTCTTTTATGAAAGCTGCCATGTTTGCTCAGATCAATTTCAGTGTCTTGGTTTTTCGCTCATATCATCATAGTGGTAGAGTTGGAAAGGACTTCATATATCATTTAATCCAACCTCCTCATTTTACAGATGACACAGTTGAGGCCCAGGAACATTAAGGGACTTACGTAGAGTCTTATAGTTAATAAGCTTCCAAGGTGTAATTTGAATCTATATACTCTGAATCCATAGCCAGTACTCCTTCTACTGTGGTTATACTTTCTTCACTTAAGTTCAAATTTTGGTGTAGAAATAAGGCCGGGTTCTCAATGTTCTACAAGAGGAGCTCCTCTAGCTGAAAGGACAAGAAGACTCTAGCTAGAGTTCATTTTCAGGTTAACTTCAAATGATGAATTTTTGACCACCTTAGCTCTTGCAAACTTACTACCAAATGGGGGGAGTAGAAATGGGACAGGATTATAATCTTGGCTAGTTCAGGGAGTATACATTCTCATGAAATTACAAATCCTCGAAGACTGAAGGAAGATTTCATTTTACTTGATTATTTAGTATTGATAGAATCTGAAATGGAAAGAGTCAACAGACCTGGATTTTAATCCCAGCTGTGATGTTTATTCACTGTGTGACTTTAGGCAAGTCCTATACCCTCTATATGTCTGTTTCTTCATTTATGAAATGAAGATACCATCTTGTAGGTTTATTGTAAAGTGTTATAGAAATACAACCTGTGAACTATCATGAACTATGAACTATTATCATGTTCTGTTGGATATCAGTAAAAGTAAAAATCATGAAAATTGGGACAAAAACCATCCTGAACTTTGTCTCCATGGCAGAAGGCCCTATGGTTCAGTGGAAACAAAATTAGATTTGAGGTCAGAAGAACTGGGTTTTAGTCTTGGCTCTGATATTAACTTTCTATGTGACCCCCCAAAATTTTATATGTATATGTATGTGTATGTGTATGTGTATGTTTGTGTATATATATGTGTGTATATCTATCTATCTATCTATCTATCTATCTATCTATCTATCTATCTATCTATCTACCAGTCTTCCGTAAAATGATTGGGTTGGAACTCTAAGGTTTTGTCCAGTTCTAATCCTATGCCCTTTTAAACAAGTCTCTTAACTTCCCCTTTCCTGCCCTTCTCTCCCTAGAGCCCCAGAAAAGAATCTGGAAAGTCCTTTCCAGTTCTCACATGTTCTAGGAACCTTTTCAGATCTAACATTCCATGTTTTATGTAATTTAGGATAAAATGCATTTGCATAAGTCTGTATTCTAGCATTCTATATATCAGCACTAACATTTCATGTTCTAGATTCTAATTTTGTCTCTTCTAAGGTTCCTTTTGGCTCTTACATTCTCCCTTCTATGAGGCATTTGGAAAATCTCAAATAATCTGTTTCCCTCCTGCCTTGTTATTTATCATCCCATGTCCTCATTTCCACTTTTGGTTTGTCATTGCTGAAGAGCGATTTAAATAGTGTTCATTACCTAAAATAAGGAAAATAACTGCAGAATTAGATTCCCAGACAGTCTCCTGAGGTAGGAAAGTGAGGATAAGGATGTGAGCCATGGGTGTTTAACTTGTAGAACTTTGCTAATGAACATTTAGGCCAAGTTTGAACAACAACACCAAAACAATGCAAGTGACTAAGTTAAATCAACTGAGTATCTTTAACTTTGTGGACTTAGATCCATAGTCTTGTTATGTTTCTCTGTCAGGCAACAACTCATCAGTTTTGGTGACAAAGAACTTCTCATATTACTAGAATGGACAATTTCAACCATCAGTGAATTGTCTGGAAATTACATTTCTAAAACCACACACACACACACACACACACACACACACGGACACGGACACACCAGCCAAGGAAATATAGATTAGCTCACAGTTCTGAAAGAAATCAGAGTGAGCTTTGGGGGAAACAGGCAAGAAGCCTAAAGCAAACTGAATTTCCTCTGCTACTCTTTCATGCGGTCATTATGTTTGGATCCATGTTAGGTAAACAATGGCCCAGTCTGTGTCTGCTGCAGGCCAGTCTCCTTAGTGAGGTATGGGAATTTGGTCAAGCCAGTGGTCATCTTCTAACTCTGAAATATTATGTCAAGGGCTCCAGTTTATCCCTCCCCCCATCCCTAGCAGCTGACTACCTTAAATTTTAACCTAGTGAGAACTGGAAGAAAAATATTGTAAGAAAGGCATTGCAGAGTTTAAGGAAAAGAGCCATATTATTCTTTTCGATTTTAGCAAAATGGCATAGAGGAAGATACTTCAGGTCTGAAAAATAGTAAAGGATAGATAAGGATACGAATGAGGTTAAGGAACATCTGCTGATCCAGTAAGTTAGTGGCAGCCCTGTGAATGGAGGAGGGCTGTATAGTGATTGCATCTGTTTTTCATCTAGGGAAGAGGACATATATAATTTGGTCTGAAGGCCTTCCAAAAGCAGGGGTTTGCATGCATCTACTCACTTCTCTAGATCTTGGAGGAGAGCCTAGAAGTTGCTTAATAAGGACACTAAGAAAAAAAGAATTATAACTAGTAGAGGATATCTGGGCCTTTGCCCCAGGCTACCAAGATGGGGGAGGACACCTCTTCCCATTCCTACATCTTGTTTTTAATTTCTCTGCTAGTCTGTGCCTCCATGTAGGGAGATGCCATCCCTGGGGTCCTGTTGCAAGAGCCACATCAATATAATATGGTCACTATCATGCAATGGTATCCCTCTCTTTGTTTCAATTTTTTCCTAACCCTCATGGGAAAAAAAGGAACAGAACAACCTTCTCCTGGCCTGACATCCCCCACAAAATTATCTCCAAGGTAGAAGGATAGGTTAGTCATGACTCTAGTAGGAAATGTATAAAAATCACCTACATTTATTAATATTTAAAAGCTTATTCTTATGTGGTGAATTTCCTTTGTACTATGGGATACGCATAAAAAGAAGATTAGTGACAAGTCTTATGAAGACCAGTATGGACACTCTTACAAAACTGCTGTCTGATCATTGAGAGATAAATCTCAGTAGACCTATGATTTCCTGAGGTGGGCACTTGGCCCTAGAGTACAAATTGCAACCCATCTAAGCATCCCTTGCTACTTGACTCTTGCCCAAGTGCTTCCCTATGTGCTCTGTACAGAATTCATGCAGTGTGGTGAGGGCTTTTTTTTTTTCTTTTTTCATCTTCTATATCTCTTGACATTGTGTGGATCCCAATGAAACACATAAATTATAATATGCTGGTAATCCCTTGAGCTAGTTACATAAATGCATACCTCCTTTTTGCTTAGGCATGTCTCCTCATAATATCCTTTGCATCACTTTTACATAATTTTTCATTGTTAATGTGCAATGTAGCCTATTCATAGCTACCAGATACCTATACATTATTGCTAATTTACAACTTTAACTATTTAAAAACACTGATATTACAACACTCGCAACCATACAGTATTCTAGGAAGAATATTTTTCTTAAAATAATAGATCTTTGTATTTAAAAAGGAACTAAAGTCTACTTTTATAAGTATGCCACTAATCAAATAATGTTACTTAGTAGGAAAAATGGAACAAAACAATAAGACTTGTTGCGGAGAAAAGATGATATATTTCCCAAAGGCAATCCATTTTGTTCCCTTCCTTTAATTTAATTCTCAGTTCAGTTCCTTATTCACTCAATATATAAACCCACAAGCATGATTTTACCATAGCCACTTTTCGGAACGTGCCTTGTAAAGTGCAAATATGGACTATTCCTTCACTACCTTGATGCATATTATTATTTTGTCTTATTATTATTACTCTAATAATAAGAGACTATTGTAATGGACAGAAAACAGATCTCTTTTTTCTTGAATTTTTTTGATTTAATCAAATGCTTTATTAACTTCTAGTTTAAATCATTAATTTCCTCAAGATTTTGAGTTACAAATTTTCTCCCCGTTTTTCCCCTACCCACCAACCTAAAATAGTGATCACACTGGATATTCCCTCCTCCAATATGCTCTCTCCCATATCTTCTCATATACCCCCTCTGACGTTCTAGTAGGGCAATATGGATCTCTATGCCCCAGTGCCTATATATCTTATTTCCCAGTTACATTTAAAATTATATTAATAATAGTATATATATATATATATATATACATATATATATATATATACACATATATATATATATTAAACATTTGATTTTAAAACTTTGAATTCCAGATTCATTCCCTTCCTCCCTTATCACCCACCCTTACTGGGAAGATAAGCAATTTGGTGTACGTTGTACATGTGTAGCTATGCAAAACATTTCCAGAGTGGATATATTGTAAAAGACTGACTATATTTCCCTCCTTCCTATACCACCTCCCACTTATTCTATTCTCTACTTTAATCCTGTCCCTTTTCAAAAGTGGGTGCTTCCAAATTCCCTCCCTCCCCAGCCTGCCCTCCCTTCCATCATCCCCCCTCTCATGCCGTTCCCCCCTACTCTCCTGTAGGGTGAGATACCCTATTTAGTGTGTATGTCATTCCCTCCCTAAGCCAAATTCAATGACAATAAGGTTGACTCATTCCCTTTTGCCTTCCTGTTCTTCCCCTCCATTGTAACAGTTTTCCCTTGCCTCTTCTATATGAGATAATTCACCCCATTCTGTCTCTCTGCATCTCCTCTTATAATATTCCTCTCTCACCTCTTAATTTCATCTTTTTCAGGAGGTGATCAGTGGATTCTTTCAACCTCTATTTTGCCCTCTGGTTCTAAAACATCAGGGCAATTTTCCTTGAGAATTTCTTGAAGGATGATTTCTAGGTTCTTTTTTTGATCATGGCTTTCAGGTAGTCCAATAATTTTTAAATCATCTCTCCTTGATCTATTTTCCAGGTCAGTGGTTTTCCCAATGAGATATTTCACATTGTCTTCTATTTTTCATTTGTTTTTCACTTCCAAACTACTGGATCTGTTTAATAGTATATTGATTTCTTATAAAGTCACTAGCTTCCATTTGCTCCAATCTAATTCTGAAGGAATGATTCTCTTCAGTGAGTTTTTGAGATTCTTTTTCCATCTGGCAAATTCGGCTTTTTAAGGCATTCTTCTCCTCATTGGCTTTTTGAGCTTCTTTTGCCATTTGAGTTAGTCTATTTTTTAAGGTGACATTTTCTTCAGTCAGGTTGTTGACTCTCATTTCATAATTTTCTTGATTATTCTCATTTCTCTTCCCAATTTTTCCTCCACTTCTCTTATTTGGTTTTCAAAATCCTTCTTAAGCTCCTCTATGGCCTGTAACCAATTCATATTTTTCTTGGAAGCTTTTGGTGCAGGAGTTCTGACTTCATTGTTTTTCTGCCATACCATGCTTTGATCCTTTTTTGTCCCCCCAATAAGAATCCAAAGTTAGATTGCTATGCTTCCTTTGCTTGCTCATGTTGCCACTCAATTATTTGACTTTTGAGATTTTTGCCACAGTAGAACTCTTCCAGAGAGGAGAGCTTTGTCCCAAACTGCTGGGGTTTTCCCAGCTGCTGAAGGTGTTAGTTGGGTGCCCTCTCTGAAACCTCCACATGCTCTGGCAAGCTGGTCACACAGGACCTCCACCCTAGGCAGCAATCCAGATCCAAACAGGTTAAAGCAAGAGTGATTACCCCTCAGAATGGTCTCTTGGTCCTCTTACAATCGGCAGGCCAGGAGCTGAAGCTGCCATGTGGCTGCAATTGCACAGCTGCTGCACCTCAGCTGCTTCTCTCCCCAGGGGCAAAGGCTGACTGCACTCCCAAACTACTGGATCCCAAAGTCCACACTGCATTGACCTCTCACTTTGTCCTTAGAATCTATGTGTTGATAATTCTGGAAACTGCCACAGCTGCTGATGATCTGAAGTCTCTCCTGCTGGTGGCTTGTCAGGCCTTCCCTGAGGCTAAAACCCCTGGCTTGCGCAGGGCTGGGGTCAGCTCCCAGATCACCATGCTACCTGTTTCCTGACGGCCTGCTGGTCAGTGGGAAGTTAGCTTCCCTGTGTCATTTTGTGGGTTCTGTCCAGAAAACAGATCTCAAAACTAAACAAATTGAGGTTCAAATTGGCTCTGTGATCCCAAGTAATTCTCTTAAACCCTCAGTGCCTCAGGCAATTTTTAAAGAGCTTAAGTTGTAGAGCAGATGCTTATCAACTTTGGTAAAGGGAATTCCTCACTAGGAGCTCCTTGTATGGAAAAAAGTCATAGGTTTTGTTTGAAATAATAATAGATATCAATTAATGTGCCCTTTTGATATCTATTCATGGGGTGAACATGACCGTAGGTTCTCAAAGCCTATTCCATTGGAGAATCAGTTGTAGCAGGTCCCACCAAAGTGAAGTCTTTCTATATGGGCTCAACATTTGTTCATTTACTTGGCAAATATTCATCTATATACTGATCTATACAAGACTATACTAAGTTATATGGATATAGAGATTAAAAGCAAACTGCTCTAGTCCTCAAGACATTTATATTTTACTGGGACAATGTGCAGTGTGTCTGTCATCCAAGGATCAATCTAACTAAATTCAGGAGTGTGGGGTGGGAGAGATATGATCTGAATCCATCTCCATAGTACCCACATCTATGAAGCCATGGATTCTTAGAGAACTGAAGTTATATCTTTAATATATTTTTAATTTTTTTAATATATAATTTTGCGATATTATCGAATTTGTTAAGTGCTTTCCTGACTACAGTTCTTTGAAGCAGGTAGTACAAGTATTAGCATGCTCATTTTCCAGATGATGAGGTTCAAGTTCAGATGAAATAACAGGACATGTCCAAAGTTGATATCATTAAGTAAGTTATTTAGTTCAAGTTTTCCATGCTCTTTGCACCATATTATGTTACTTCTGTTGGATTTCATGTTCAGGACAAATGCTGATGTCCAGGAAGAGTGTTATATTAATTTAAACTTCCTTTCTGGTCACATGGAGAAATGATCATGATTAGTTAGAGAAGATTGCATTGCTATATGTTGCCAGAGCATCATAGGATGAAACGGTCAATGAATTTCATTTAATCTTTGCTAAAACGGGAGATTGCACTCTAGGGTTTGTGTTGTTCATGGTTGTAAGTAGATGCAAATTTTGTTCAATTCTACATCAATAGCTAGCATTTACACAGAACTGTAAGATTTGCACAGCACTATACAAATGCTATCTTTTTTGTTCCTCACAACCACCCAATGAAATGGTTGCAATTATTGCCCTCATGTTTACAGATGCTGAAACTGAAGCAGCCAAAGGTTAAGTGACTTATCCAGAGCCACACAGTTAGGAAGCATCTGGATTTCAAATACGCCAGGCACAGCACTCTAACCACTCTGCCAGCTAACTGTCTTTTATAGCAAATAGGAAACACAATTGTGTGTGTGTGTGTGTGTGTGTGTGTGTGTTGTGGGCGTGGGTGTGTTGAGTAGGATATACAGGTCTTTTACAGCTTCTTCTGTCCTTAGCTTACACTGGAGTTTGCTGAATTTCCACAGAACACCTGTGTCTTACAGCAGACATTATCCTTCCAGATGTAAGCACACTAGGGAGGCCCCTAAGAAAGGAATAAAAGTGACTTGAAAGGGGAAAATTTTCTGAGATCATGGGCCTTCCTTTCCAGTGATAGATACTACCTTGTGGTTGAGTTCTTTGCTCTCCCTGCCCTTTTATTAACCCAGATCTTTCCCAGAGGTCCCTTCAAAAGGAAGTAGTATGCTCTGTGCCTGTAAGGCCTTTGTTTTCCTTAGATGGATGGCAGACAGCTTTAGACAGATAACACAATTTAAAATTCAGTCTCTTTGCTTACCTGACTCAACCACTGCATGTACCATCCTTTGCACATGTGAGGTGCTATGTCATCTTTTCTCCCCAACAAGTCTTATTGCTCTGTTCCATTTTTCATACCGAATAACTTTATTTGATTAGTGGCATACTTACAAAAGTACACTTTGGTTCCTTTTTTAATTCTGCTCATTTCTTAATTGAGAACTGACTGTCTCAAGCATCTCCAGGCTAATTGACTACTCATCACTCCTTTGGGATAGATGCCAATAGAATCAAAAGTGAGTCTCTTAAGACATTGCCCTTTGTCCACAATTTGACAGTTATTTTTGGATTGATTTCAGTTTGTTATGAAAGGTCAGTGAATTGACTTTTTGTGTCACAGGATTAGGATTTCAGGGTTGGAAAGGAGGTAAGGGATTTGCCTAAGGTCACAGAGGTAGTCTGAGGGAGATCTTGGATTTGAAACCACATCTTCTGACTCTAGGTCCTGTGCACTTTCCATCATACTTATTTTTATATATGAAGGGAGAGGAAAAGAGGAGAGAAGAGATAT
The DNA here is from genome assembly GCF_028583685.1 of Petaurus breviceps papuanus. Lineage (NCBI taxonomy): Eukaryota > Metazoa > Chordata > Mammalia > Diprotodontia > Petauridae > Petaurus > Petaurus breviceps. Next base: position 10,706,439 of record NW_027187368.1, on the reverse strand, counting down.
AAACAGACAGACAGACAGAGACACAGAGACAGAAGAGAAGAGAAGAGAGGAGGGCGGAAGGAAAGGAGAGGGAATTTTAAAATTTTAAACAGAGAGTTGCCACTTTTCATTGTTATTATCTCCAGTCTTAGCACAATGCTTTGCACATAGTCTACACTTGATAAATATCCAATTGCATTGAATTGATTAGAAAACTTGATCATTATTGGACTTTGCAACTTTTTATCAACATATCATGAGCCTGAATAATGCCTCAATACTGTATTGTGAACCCTGGTTCACAATGATCAATTGATGTTTTTCCAAAATGCCAACAAAAGCAGAATTGGCCTCTAGAAGAGTGATTTTGGTATAACCAAAAGGCAATAAAATTCAACTTAGAGGAATCACAACCTGGAGGAAAGAAATTCCTGCCCTGTTTCCTGAAGCAGGAGGCCACTGCAGCTCCATCACTCCTTGCACATAGTGTACAAAGAATCTTCTTATATTACTGGCATGTGGAAAAAACTATTTAAGTTCTTTACTTGGCCAGTGCCTAAAAAAGGAAAGAAAAAGGGGGGAAAAACCCCTCTGAAGACTTGCCATTTATATTATATGTATGTATTTCCTTTCCATCAAAGAGACATCTAACTAAAAACTGGGTTTGTTGTTATTCATAGGGAATGAGTACCTATCATAAATTAGCTGGTCCTCCTCTGGAATGGCTAGGTTGCCCCAGACTCTAATTTAAGCAGGTACAGATAAAGCCACCTTTTTTCACTCAAAGGTATCCAAAAGCTATAGCTAGCAGCAATGGAAACTCCCTGCCTGTAATCCATTTAGGCCTTACCTCTTCCAAGGCACAGAGAAGAAGCTGTGACTCCATGGGGCTCTAGTCTAAAGATGTGAAGGAATAGAATGGATAGGAAAAAAGGATTCTTATTGAGAAAACTTCCCATGAGTCAGTTTCTTGTTTCCTTCCTGCCCAGGAAAAAATGGAAGGGCTAGTGAGGTATTCTGCAAAAAGAAGGCCCTAGTAAAAAGGTCTTTTTGAAGCCAAGGTTATTTATCTATCATGCAGTGATATCTCAAGTGCCAGGCAGGGAGATTGATGGGCAGTTGTGAGGAGAAAACCACTGTGGTTCCAGATTGGTGAAGCATGTACCCAGGAAGGCCCTGTCGAGGTGTCTTACCTAAATGTATCTTTTTTTTTGCCAGCAGACATGGCTCACACCTGCACTGACTAGCTCTTTTTTGTGGCTTGGTCAACTTCCCAACCAATTTTAAAAAATGTCTTAGAGAGATGGGGAAGGAAGAAAAAGAAAGTTTTTCAGGGAGCTAAGCCAATGTTCCAAAGACTATGTGGATGAAATAGAGCAGCTCTAGTGAGAATAAATTGAGACTTTTAGGGGGTAGGGCTGGGAAGGGAATATTCCCTCCTGTTCTCTTCCCCTCCACCCATCATTGAAAATCTGATCTTCTTTCTAGTCTTGAGTTACTTTGGACTTTCTGACAATTCTTCCCCTTTTATAGACAGACTAAACCATTTAACTTGTCATCCTTTTGGATCTTTGGCCAGATTTTATTCATGGGACCCCTTCCAGTCCTTTGGAAGCTCACCCAGCCCTCTGCCCACCTGAGTAATTCCCTGGGTCACATAGTTCCACTAGGTAAAGTTCTGTCTAATTTAAGCACATTAGTCCAATATAAAGTTGCTTCGCATAGTACTATGTATTGATGGCAATATCATTTAATACCACCATCCCCCCACCATAAAAGCTGAAAGATTCAAAGTCTAAAGCAAGATGGACATAGAGTAGGAAAAGATATAAAAGATCAAATGTAATAAGTCTTTGTTGGACAGGTTTTGGGATATGGTATCCAAATGAGTTTGGAAAATGGTAACCTTTCTCTTTCTACACTCTTTCCCCCTGCCATATCATTCCTAATTTCCTTCTATCATTGAAAGAGAATCAAGTCCAACAGCCCCTTTTTTCCTTCTAGACAAGTGACATCAAGACCAAGGATAAAAAGGAGTAATCTTTTCACCCAGATCTTACTGTTAATATTTAGAAGTAAAGTTAACAGTGAGGTTACTGGTTCAGGTGTCTGGAGGGAATCCTTAAATAACAGAATTTAATTTGTTTTCAAAAAAAAGATGTTTGATAGTGGGGGCACTCAAGAAAGCAGTCTCACTACAACTTTCAAGCTTGAGATTTCCCTGTGGATTTTTATGAATATTCATAATGACAATACAAATTTCTATAGTGCTTTTATAGTTTGCAAAACAATTTGCACTCTAAGTCATTTGACCATAAATTTAGAGCTGGCAGGAACCTTTACTTTTTCTTTTCTTTTTGGAGGAGGGAGGGCAGGGCAATTGGGGTTAAGTGACTTGCTCAAGTCATACGGCTAGTAAGTGTTAAGTGTCTGAGGCTGGATTTGAACTCAGGTCCTCCTGACTCCAGGATCAGTGTTCTATTCACTGCACCATCTAGCCACCCTGGTAGGAACCTTTAGACCCCATCCAATATAACCACTACACTTTACAGATGAGGAAACTGAGGCCCAGAGAGATTAAGTGATTCAGCCAATGTCAGAGATGTACTAAGTGGGAGAGGAAGAATTGAAACTTACTTCCTCTGATTCCAAAGCTAGTATCTTTTCACTCTGTCTCTCTACTGCCTTTGAATTGAATTCAGCAGATATTTATTAAGCACTTCTTATAACTAAGGCATCATGCTGTGTCCTGTGCATAAAACAACCAAAACAAACAAGTGGACATCAACAGAAGGAAACAATCCCTGACCTCAAGGAATTTATATTTTACTGGGGAGGGCAGGATGCTACATGTATACAGAGAAATAAATATAAGATGATTTCCTTAAAACAACTTGGAGAAATTGGTAGTGGGAATTTTATAATACCTGTTTGTAAAGATGAGAAAACTAGGGTTTGGACAGGTGAAAGGACTTTGCCTATAGTCACATAGCCATTAAGTCTTAGAGCCAAGGTTTGAGCTCGCATCATCTGACTGTAAGTCTAGTGTTCTTTCCACTTCCCCATGTTACAAGGTAGATGTGTCTAAATAGAACAATTTGGAGATGCTCTCTGGAGCACCATTCTAGTTTTACGGTGTTGCAGTCCTATAACTTCCCCGTCTTACTCACAAGGTTGCCAGTGAGGCCCCATTGGATAGGTGACAGAAACAGCAGCTTTCTTAATAAAACTAAATGTTAGAGTTAGATGGGACATGAGAGAAAATCTCATTCAAACTCCCTCTCAGTTCAGAAATCCTCTCTACAATGTTGTTGACAAGCCTCTGTTTGAATACTTTCAGATTTGGAGGGTCTTATACCCTCCCACAGTGCCATTGTTACATAGTCATATTTTACAATTTTTTTATTAAGCCAAGAGAAAAATCTACCCCCTTGTAATTTCTAGATAGATTTCTAGAGTCCTAGAACTAGAATGGCCCTTAAAGATAATTTTATAGTTGAGAAAGCTAAAGACAGCAGAAGTTAAATGGATTACCTAAGGTCACAATTAATGCCCTGCCTGATTCTATCCCAGTGATCCCAGGTCAATAGTATTGGTGTATTTCCATCCATTATGTCTTCTGGAATAATTTAGATGTAGACCTTAACATCAACTTAGTTTTTCCCCTTACATAAGGTTCCCCTGAAATATAACTTCCAGGAAAGTTCAAATATACTTGATTCACTTCTAAGGCATTCTTCCCTCTAATATCACACTCTCAGAGTCACATTCTATTAAAATTTAGGTTTTGTTTTTGCGGGTTTTTTTCCCCCTGGATGGGAAATGTCCTTGACTAGGGCATCACACCTGGACAGTGGTATCCCAGAAATCTGATATCTTGTGCTTCTAATTGGCAGATGGCTAAGAAGAGAGGCCCATTTATCTTCTCTATATCGATGTGCATGAATTTTCCTTGGGGTAGGGGATAGCAGCTTACTTTGGCTTAAAGACCATCAATTCCAAGGATCTAACATTTTGAAATGGGGGAGGGGAGAGTATTGGGAGAAGGCCATGGCTGCTCAGCCTATTTTTATAGAAGCTACAAGAGTCTCTGCTAAATGAAGCTGTTTCTAGGCTCAGAACTAATTAGGAAAAACCCTCATGTGGGTGGCAGACAGGAAAGACATCCCAAGATAGGCAGATCCTTGGCATAGGAGGCAATGGGCAGAGCCCCTTTCCAGTTTGGAATAAACAAGAGCTGTACTCAGCAACCCGCACCACCCCCCAAAAAGGGGGGTCATCTGAGAAAAGCTGGCTGGGAACTGAAGGATGTAAAGAGGGAGGAAGAGAGGGGAAAAGATCAGAGAACTTCCATAGTCTGCCAATGGTGAAGAACTCCTACCCAGCTTTTGTCAACGAATATCCTAATGACACTTTTTGGAGAAGCCAGAGAACTGACTATACCTTAATTCAAATACTCTGAATGTGACTTAAGGGAGGCAGGATGATCCAATGATACATGAGGAAAAGGAAACTTGGCAAAGATCTCATGGCAAATGAGCTGAGAAGAGGCCAGGGGACAGGGGAGATCCTGCCAGGACCCCCTTGCATCCCCTTTCCCCAGGGACCACCCTCTGTGTTTCCGGAGGAATCAATCTACTGGATAGGACTTGACAGTTCTCACAAAATAGTGACAGGAGGTCCCCCACGATGTATGGTGTGCTTTCATTCAGAAACAGAATTTAGGCATAGAGAGGACATTAGGATGGGTCAGTGAAGGTCCTCTCGGAGGGGTAGAAGTCTCTTAGTAACCCATATGACTCAATTACTCAGCACGGTGGGGTGTCCCGCCTCCCCTATATGGTGAGGGCATATGTACCCCTCCCTATCATGTTGTTTCAAGTCCTCAGCATCAAAGATAATTATGACAATACATGTCCTCAGGATGCAGCTTGATTTAAATGTCCTACCATGCTGGGGAATTTGTAACATCTTTGTAAGTAGTTTGCAAAAATCATTATGCTACACAAATTCCCTTGGCCCATGACCTTGACCGCACTCCCATGTTCCAGGGCTACTCCTCCACCCCCACCTCCCCTCCACTACCACCCTCACCGACCCTCATGTACCAGATTGGTCATATGCAAACATAATGTTCCTCCGTTCTTACCCTCTGTCAGTCCCCTAATAGATAAAATTCCCAAGAAACCTGAATTCAAGGAGAAGCGGAAGGAGAGCCAGAATGCATTAAATCACTTTTAGGCTGTATGACTGATTTTCAATTTGTCTACCCTGATTTCTTTTACTTTTGAAGACATAGGAGCCACTGTTTCTTTCCATGCTGATTTACAGCCTGCCATAAATCAGCTCAAACATTTGCCCCCCAGGAAACGCACAGGAAAAGCACATTGAAAAGACATGCATCTTCTTTACATGATTCTTCTTCTGAGGAAAATATAGCCAGGTTTGTATGACAGACATTAATGGAGATGACCAATGGCACAGATAATTCCCCAAATCACATTTGGCTTTGAGGCATTATATGATGCACATGGAGATTTTTAAGGAGAGATTAAGCAAACATCTTTCTTAGGGGGTGAGGGGTTGCTATATATGCACCCATCTAACAATTGCTGGGTTGGACATAATGATAACTTGGAATACCTTCTAGCTGTAAGATTATTTAATTGTCATTCAATTGAACTGATGAATGGAATTTGATTCTTTTCAATTAAATTCATTCATTGTGATTCAATCAGTCAACAAGCATTGATTTACAATCTACTATGTGTCAGGAACAGTCAGAAACTGGGGACAAAATGACCCAAACCCAAAGAAACCAAACAGGCCCTGCCCTTGAGGGGCTTATATTTTATTGAATTCTATACTGATAATAACTAATATGTGTATAGTGCTTTGAAGACAACAACCCCAGGAGGTAGGCACTATTATTTTTTTTCCATTTTACAGATGAGGAAACAGACTGAGTGAGATTGAGTGAATTGCCAGGGGTCATACAGCTAGCAAATGTCTGAGGTAGTTTTTGAACTTAATCTTGAACCCCCAAATCAGGCATTCTATCTACTAGCTGCTTTAAGCTTAATCAGCAGCACTCTGAAAGTTTCCTGACTAGAAGAGGAACAAATGATTCCTGAGAATGATAATCATCACCTAGTGACTTCCCAAAGTAAGAAAACTCACATGAAAATTTCATGTTCAGTTTCCTGTCAAGACTGGAGCCCTGGTAAAGGCAAATATAGGCCAAAAAGATGGTATAGGTTTAAGCTTGTGCCAGATGTCAAAACTCCATTTGGATGCAGCATAGTTTCTATTGATGTTAAGGGGAGTAGAGGGTATTTATTTAATAAGTAATAATTTAACTTTTCCTACAAGAGCTTAACATGTCAAATGGATCTAGAAGACTTTGGGGGATAATATGGGACTACTAAGATACTTAGGGTCACTGAGAACTATGAACTACTAGGAAAATATGAATTGTACTGGAGAAGACAGTGCATTCCAGATTATTGGTCTGGCTGGCTGGCTGGCTGGCTTAAGATATGGTCAGTATAGAAGCTGGTTTTACCTTCTCTCCAGCCTGAATCAAAGTGTGGGAGTGATGAAAGTGGCTGAAGGTTATGAAAATGAGTCAGGTCATTTGAGAGCAAGAGACCAGAGCTTCCAGCTCCATGAAGCTTTTCCAAGAACTCTATTGCCTGGTTAGACCAAGAAACATTCTAAGATAGTAACAAAACTAAGAAGATAATGAGAGTTCATTGATTATGGGTAAGAAAAGTTCAAGGCTCTTTAGGCCTAAAGGAACAGGGCCAAAGTAATAGGGTTCTAGGCTTCCCCCCAAAAAAGCCGAACAAGCCCCTGAAAAATTGGTGGTGAGTTTTTGTGTGTGAAACAATGGAGAAGCCCTGATTTTCCACTTTGCTTCTGTCATTCATAGATCCTAAACTGGCTAAAGGAATAGAAAATACAATCTGTCCAATAACTACAGCAGATATTTTGGGTTGGACCTCAACACAACTATAAAATAAGCAAAAACTGTTTTTGATCTCCAATGTCTCCCTAAATCAAAACCAGATCTTAGCCTTAATTACTTATGAATGAATCTAGCTATGGCTGATAAAAGTTTAAGGTATTTTTCTTGGAATAATTGAGGAAGGAAGTCTTTGCATTTTCAGATGGGTTTGCTAAAGAGAGAGAGAAAAAACCAAGAACAACAAATAATTGAGTTGTTAATTAGGTTTAAAGGACACTACTTTGCTGCCTGCGGTAAGCCTAGTGAAAGCATTTAACCTCTACAGACCTCATCTTTAGTTGACTCATCTTTAAAAATGAGATCATTGGACTAGATAGCTAGTCTCTAAGGTCACGTCCTCCTATGTAATAGGGATGTTTTCACCTAGAACAAAACCACGTTGGTGCAAACAGTCCAGACGACAATCTGAGGCTGGGGATACATCATGCTAGTGGGTAGGGGGTCTCTGACTCTTGACCCTATGATCCTTAGGTAGGAAGTCTAGTGCATTCCTTCTTTTGATGATTCCCAATTTATACAGTGTAGAGCCCCTGTATAGATCATAATTGTTTGCATGTTTTCTCCCCCATTAAACTGGTAAGTCTTTGAAAGCAGTGGCTTTTTTTTTCTTTTTCCTTTCTTTGTATTCCCAGCTCTTAGCAAAATGTCTGACATATAGTAGGTACTTAATAAATGTTTGCTGATTGCTTGACTTTATTGACTGAACAGCTTTTTAGGGCTTATGCAAAGAGCTATTGGAAGACTATCAGATAAAGCACAGAATTGATTCCAGGGGAGCTCCTCTAAGCCCAGAAGGGTGATGCCCTCATGTCAGTACCCTGGCACAAAGCCATCAGCTTCATACTAATTGTGGCTTTAATTCTCTGATCCAAAAGAACAAATATCTCATGATAGAATTTTGGGCAATGTGAAGGAGGTTTTGAGCAATTCTCAAGCTATACTGTATTTATCAGTGGTCAACAAAATCTACCTACATCCTGTTTTATATGAACTAAGAATAGTATTTAAACTTTTAAAATAAAATTGAATGTACTTATTCTTGATAATAGGCCTATAGACACCATTGAGGGATATCATTTTGCAGTGTAAAGGGATCCAGCATTAGAGACCATGGGAAACAGTTGAGAAAAAAAATTATAGAGGATACTGCTTGCTCTACTAGATTTGGAATCAGAGTACTATACCATGATCCTGTCTCTGCAAAATAATGGGGTTGAAACGGGTGATCTCAAAAAATCTCTTCTTGGTCTTGGTCCTTTAAATCAATAGCTTGTTATTCATTTGATAGATCATACTTGCACTGAAAAGGCAAGTGCCACCCCCATGCTCCATCTGTTAAGCTTACCTTTCCCTACATCCTACCCCCAACCAGGTGAGAAAAAAGACAAAAATGGAAAACATATTGTTCAATACCTTTTTTTCACATCACCCTTGTTGAAATTGATCTTCCTTCTTATAATATAGTGGTGTCTAACTCTTCCTGCTCCCCAGGCTCTCTGTCTCAGTTTTGGGACCTTGGTGAAAGATATTCATGCTTCTTATGCAAGGGGGACCTTTTTTTTTTTTCTCTCAGTATACTATCAAAACTGCATGAACCTAAGTTTAGCAGCTTTCTGGGCCTGGGCTAGTAGTACTGGTCAGATACCTAACACAGAGGGCCCAGGTGGACATCTTATAGAATCACAGAGTATTAGAGTTGGAAGTGACTGGAAAGGTCTGCTGTCCTTTGCCTAATTGGGAAGGCCCACTACATTGTACCTAACAATTTTTTCATCCATGCTTTGCTTAAAAACCCCAATGATTTTTAAGGGAGCCAATTCCAGTTTGAGACAGCTTTAACTTTTGGAAACTTTTCTGTCTTACAGAGCCCCAAACTGCTTCCCTTCAGATTTCCATATATTGCTTCAAGTCCTATCCACTTGGACTAGGCAGAATAAGTGATAAGACTATAGTTCTAGAGCTAGGAAGTACATCAGAGGCTATTTAATCTATTTTAGAGATGGGAAAACTGAGACTCAGTTTAAGTGACTTGACCAACGTCACCAAGATACCAAGCATCAGAGAAAAGATAATTCCTCTTCTACATAACAGGTCTTCCAATATTTAAAGACAACTTTCATGTATTCTCTTTATCAGGCTAAGTTTCAGTGAATGCCTATTTATTTAGCACCAAGTGCCTCACACTGTGCTAGATGCAGAGAATACAAAGGAAAAAAAATGAACTGCCAGAGTAGTTTACATTTTTGGTCTAAGTGTCCCTATATTCTTTGACTGCTTGACATACGTATGGTGTGATCTCCAATTCTCACCCCATTCTAGTCCCCCTCTTTTGTTCATGTTTCGGCTAGTTAATGATCTTCCTAAAATGTATTGACCAGGGCTTAACACAGTCCTCCAGATGTGTTCTGATGAGAGTAGAGGACAATAGTGAGGTTTCTAGCTTTTACATAGGAGTTTATTGTGCATATTCATAGAACCACAGAGCTTAGAAAGTAAGTGGCTCAGCTTCATACTTTGTTTATGTTTTCACAAACTCTTTTCCCAAAGTAAGAATGGCAGAACTCTTTCCTAAAGAAACAATCCTACTTAGCCATTTTTTTAAGTTGAAGAACCTGGGCTATGTGGACTGGGGAGACAAGGCCTGTTGAGAAACATTTCTGAATAAATGTACAGCTATGGCAGTAACGATAATAGCAGAAATTGAGGACAGAAACATTCCAAAACAACTAAAGGCAAGAAGCGTGGTAGGAAATGACCTGAAGGTGCCAGGGACCCTTCCCAACCCACACTCTGTCATGCCCATGTCACATGCAATCATCTCGAGACTCCATTATGGGAATCTCTTATTTGGGAGAATTAAATCTGCAGATGCTCAAGGAAATAAGGGTCCAGGAGCTTTTGCAGTTTACCGTCTGGCTCACAATAGCCACAATAAAGGCTTCACATGCTGGAAAGAGCTTAACCCACATTCTAACCTCAAATTCATCTTCAGATTTCCAGAAGGAAGGGCAAAGCTTTTTAACCTTCTAAAGTCGACATCCCACTTAGCAGGGTTTGGAGATGCCTGGCCTCACTAAGTCCTACCAAAAAAATGAAACAAACCAAAAATCAGGTTCTTTTCTTTATTTACAAAATCCAACTAATCAAATGGAAGTCTTAGAAACTAAAATTTATTAGAATATAGTATATTTATCATATTGCAACTGATTTATTTATCAAGCATTTATTAAACTCTAAAAGACAGCCAGAAGATCAGTGACAGTTAATACAGGAAGGTAATATTTATTTAGTACTTTAAGGCTTGCAAAAATAGTTTACATATTTCATCTCATTTAATCCTCAGAATAACTGAGGATGTAGGTATTATTGTTATCTACATTTTACAGATGAAGAAACTGAGGCAAAATGAGGGTGACTTGTTCATAGTCACAAATCTAGTAGGAAGCTGAAGCAAGATTTGAACAATTCTTGTCCTGCTCAATCTTATTTTCCAGCCATATGCTTGCTGATAATACAAGGGTGGCATCTGTGAACCATATACTTAGAGGTGGTTTTCAAATTAATATGCATTTATGGAATACTTATTATATGCCTGTGTCCATTAAGTTCTGAGTGACAGATAAAGAGACAACACAAACCAAGTTCTAACCATGTTCATAGAGAAGAAGGGAAAGGGTAGATAATAAAATGCTAGACAGACAAACAATAATGTTGAAGAAGTTCAAGGAAAGGAGGTATTACTCTGAGAAGTAAGTATCGGCCTTTGAAGAATAGGTTGGATTTAGATAAATCAAGAGGGGGAAAAGGGCTACTTAAAGCCAGGGGAATAGGGGTAGAGGAAGGAATGAGAAGGAAATATCCTAAGGCACTGTCCTGAGAAGGGAAAAAAAGTTCATTTGAGGGGACGTGAGTTTATTAACGAAAAGCATATTATAAAGGGCCTCTAACGTCACACTGAGCAGATTGGATACAAGTCACTAGGAGACTGGGAACTATTATAGATTCTTAAACAACGCAGTAGTATGAGAATAGTATGATAGAGGCATTGAATTTCCTGCTTTGGAAAAATATGTTGGAGAGAGGTCAGAGGTTGACTGTTACAGTCAGTTCTAACTGACTTAGAGAACAGATTTTAAAATGTTCAGTGTATTTACACCTCTGATATTAGCAATTGCTACAAATCACAGATTGATTTATACTGAAAGTTTAATAATTTGCCCAGGGTCACATAACCAGTATGGGTCAAAGATGAGATTCCCCTTCCACCCTCCACCCATTCTATGGCTGCCTCTGCAACAGAGAAAGAGGGATTCAATATGACTCCAATTTTGTAAACACTGAAAGAAAAAAGAAAGTTAATATGTTGGGGAAGGAACAGAATTTGTCTTGAGACATACTGAATTTTACATTGATACCCAAATAGGGGCATCTCAAAACCATTAGGATATGTGGGATGGGACCCTCAGATGAAATGAAAATGCAAATTCAGAAATCATCAGCTTGGAGATTACATGTGAATTTGTGAGAGTACAGAAAGAAAATGATTAGGGATAGAACTACAGTTTCAATGGAGACAAAAGTGCAATCAAGAGAGTAGCTGGAGAGGTTAAAGAAAAAGACTAGATGGGCACCATGTCAGAAAAAAGTTAAAGGAAGGGAGATTTTTAAGAAGGTTGTTGTGACTGAAAGCGTCCAATGAATCAGAAAGGTGAAGGAGTAGAGGGCCGAGAAAAGTTAATTGGATTAAGCTATGAAGAGCTCATTTGTGACCTTGAAAGATTGGTCTCGGCAGAGTAGGCTGGATGGAAGGTGAAATGGAGATAAAGAGACAAAGGACTGTGACTGCATTCCTCCAGTGTACCCACAAAGTCCTTTGTGACCAAAGATGCACAAGCAAGTAAGTTGGGGTTTGGTCTTTGGGCAGGAAAAAGATTAAGTTAATTTGAGTAAAGTTAAAATGGAGATTGAACCCATGTCCAACCTTGGCCTCATTAACAATAACCAACATGTTTCATATCTGAGGGGGAAAACTGTGAGAGGGCTTAGCACAAAAATGAAGCTGACTGTCCTAGAAGGGATGGGGGGATGAGGCCAAGAACTGACATAGGTGGGACTTTGGATTCCTGGGAAATAGATATACTGACTAGTTATCAGTAATAATAAGTATTGAACATATTTCTATAGGTCACACAATCCTTTGCAGTTGTGGTTTTAGAGTCTGACATGGAAGATTTGGCTCCAGCTGCCTTCAGTGATGCTGGATGATTGTAGCAGATTTGTGTGTCTCCTCTGTTTCTGCCATTCTCGCTTTGTGTAAAATCAATGAGTGTTTTTAGCTTAAAAGACAGATCCGTTCTTTGCTATATATAGCCATATGAGGGAGGAGGGTTACAATATTTGCTTTCCATAAATTTGCAAAGAGAAACATTTTTTCCTTCCACCCCCATTTCATGGTCTTCCCGTGTAAGGCCACGTATATGGATATCCCGCTCTATATCTCTGGAGAAGGAGTTGGGGCATAGGGAGGAGTAGGAAGACTGATGAATAGGACCATTCACTCAGTTTTTCCTCGATAGGCATACTTACTTTCTTTTAAGCGGCAAATTTCTCCAACTTTGACCGCACAGCTGGGTGTGTTGCCAAGTGAAAGGCTTTGCCCAATAACTCTTGGTTGATTCATATTTGAATATTTGGGTTGACAATAGGAACTTTCTGTCAAAAGTAGTGGCCCTAGTATGAGGGGGGATCTTTCTCGATGACTGGGAAGAAAGAAGTGGGGGAGTTTAGAGTATGACAAATTTGGGGTACTGAAGGACAGGAAATAAAAGGGAAAAAGGGAAGGCTATGTCAATGTTTTCTCTGGGAACATTTTAAAAAGTGAATTAAACATTCCACTTCATTTTACCCAACAATATCTCATTTCTCCATCTGAAATTCGCTGGTTTTTCTTTGTTTTTTAAAATGCAGAATTCAGAATTGAATACACTCCTCCAGGTGTGGTCTGGTCAGTACAGAGTTTAGTGGACTTGTAACACTTTCCCCTTCTTGATCTAGATATCACATTTCTATTAATGCAACTTAAGATAGCATTAGATTTTTCAGCAACAGTAGTATGTTTCAGATCCATATTGAATTTGTGGTCCATTAAATTTGCTAGGCTATTTTTTTCTCTCATTAAGTACTACCATTCTTGCCATTGCTTCTGAAAATGATTTAAAAACCACCACCACCAACAACCCAAGGTTCAGTACTTAGGGGGAAAATTTGCATTTCTTACCTCTGTTTTTTCACCTATCTTCTTAGCCCTGTGCAAACTGGTTTCTTACTTGATCACTGACTGAAACAGTTTTCTCTAAAGTTAGTAATAATCTTTAAATTGTTAAATCTGATGGTTTTTTTTTCAGTCCTTATTTTTTTTTACCTAATATACGTTGTACATTTTGATGCAGTTGACCTTCCTTTCCTCCTGGATAGTCTCTTGTCTCTGGCTTTCTGTGATACAGTTCTTATCTGGTTCTTTCTTTAGCTGAGTACTCTTCCTCAGCCCCCTCTGCTGCCTTATCATTCATATTATGCCCTCTAACTGTGACTTGGGCACTTTGTCTTGGACCGTCTCTCCACTCCCATCATTGTCATTCTCTCTCTCTCTCTCTCTCTCTCTCTCTCTCTCTCTCTCTCTCTCTCCTCTCTCCTCCACTTAATCCTTGTTCATGGGGTTTAGTTATGCATGTGACTAATAGATCTATGTATCTGGATCCCATCTTGTCACTGAGTTTTGCTCTTCCATACCAGCTACCTACTGGACATTTCTTTCAAACTATCTAAAACAAAGCTCATCATATTTCCCTACAAACCCGTATTTCTTCTAAACTTCCCTATTTCTTTCAAAGGCACCCCCATTCTTTTGGTCTCCCAGGTGTGGAGACCAAACATTGTCCCTAACTCCTTATTTTTCCTCATCCCCCATATCCAGTTGGTTGCCATATCTTTTTATTTCTATAGCAAATCCACAACTCTTGCATCCAACCTTTTCTATACACAAAACTGCCAAATTAAGTTAGAACCTCATCTCCTCTCTCAGAGATTATTTCAGTGACTGCCTAGTCTTGTCTCAAGTCTCTTCCCACTCCAATCCACCCTTAACACAGTTGCTAAAGTGATTTTCCTTAAGAGCAGCCCAGAACACATCACTCTCTTACTTTAACTCCGGTCTCCTTATTGTCTCTGGGATGAAATTTTAATTCCTCTGTTTAGTTTTTGAACTTTTTCATAATCTGGACCCTAATCTTTCCAGCCTTCTTATAAATTTTTGTCTTCTTCGTCATCCTGTAAACAATTTAAAGTGGCCTTCTCTCTGTTCCTCACACATTCTGTTTCTCCATCTCCCATTACCTTGCCTTTTCATTGGACATCCCCCATGCCTGGAATTCATTTCTTCCTGACCTCTACTTCATATAATCCCTCTTTTCTTTGAAGATAAAATTTATTCTGCACCTTCTACATTAAACCATTATTGATTCCCATTTACTGCCAGGGACTTCTCTTCCAAACTATTTTTAGTAAATTACTTTGTATTTATTTGACCTTATTCTCTTTTTATTCTGTATATAGTTATATGTGTACTTATCTTTCCATTAGACTATAAACTCATTGAAGCTATGTATTGCTTCATTCTTTGTTCCACATATATGTTGTAATTCTCACAACAATTCTGTGAGATAGGTACTACAGGAATCATTGTTTCCATATTACAGATGAGGGAACTGAGGAGCAAATGGGATCAGTGACTTGCCAGTGGATCACATAGGTAGGGAGTTATTGAGGTCAGATTTAATAGGTTCTTTCACAAGTTCAATCTCATATTTGTATGTCACAGTCCCTCTATTAGATCTCTGTATCCATGACAAGAACAGTGTTTTGAATCTAGCTAAACTCTATGTCCATAATAAATCTTCGTTGAATTGCACAAAAGGTTAGAAACACTGGAGTTTTCCAGTGTTTTGTCTCTTTTCTATTTGAAGAGTTGAATAAACCAACTATATGGATTTCAAAGGCCAATTCAATCTTCTGATTTTTTTTTTGAGTCATAGAGCATAAAGGAGCCCTAGCAAATGTGACCAAGATAGTAACTGCGAGGATGAACAATCTCTTCACACTGATACTTTCCAGTTACCATGGTAGCTGTGCCATTACAGAGTGACAACTGATCGAAAATACTTATTAGTCTGGGAAAAGGCGGGGGAGGTGGGTGGGCAGAGGGGGATGCTTCTTTGACTCCCAAGCCTCCTATAATGTCACTTCCCTGAAAGTGTCTACCCTTTGAGCATGTAGTTAGTTAGCTGAGTGGCTAAAGCAAATCCTTTATCCACCTGCTCCTAGACTGTTTTCTTGCTTGTTGGAGCAGAGGTGTTAGTTTAATGATGTAAGGGAGGACTGTGACCAACAGAGGTACTCTTGGGTGAGGATCAACATTATGCTCAGGTTCCAAGGAGGGTCTTTCTTGGAAGTGTGAAGGAACAGGCCCCAGTTTTCATGGAAGGGCATTTCTGCTGGAATAGTGTCACGTTGTAAGTCACTGAAAGAGAGGAAAGCAATTGAATTTCCAGACTAGGAATTGCCCAAAGGAATTTCCAACAGACATATCCTTCTCATGTTAGCATTGGCCTCGCTAGGGTTTCCAAGCTAAAAGGGAGCAGGATTTGCATTTTGAGAATAAACACAGTAACTTTCTTTACTCTTTCCCTGATTTACTTCTCTCAGGGCTTAATATACAAGATATCATATACCTAAGTGAAGAGAGAAAAAAATCAGTCATCCAGATTAATTTCATTCATTCAATATTTACTACATACTATGTGCAAAGCCCTGTACTTGGTACTATAAAGGGATACAAAGATAGATAAGGTATAGTTCCTGCTCTTACAAAGTTTACAGTCAGTAAAAAACAAAAACAAAAACAAAAAAAACCCCACCTGATCTCACCAGAAAATTGATAGAACTTTTTGAGTTTCCCTTAGAGATTCTTTGTTGGATGCAGACACTTTTCCATATCCTTCCCTGAAAGCT
The DNA here is from genome assembly GCF_028583685.1 of Petaurus breviceps papuanus. Taxonomy (NCBI): domain Eukaryota; kingdom Metazoa; phylum Chordata; class Mammalia; order Diprotodontia; family Petauridae; genus Petaurus; species Petaurus breviceps. The sequence goes on along the minus strand of NW_027187368.1, from coordinate 10,690,364 downwards.
TCTTTTGAATCTTTCCTAGATTTAGAACTAGAAAAACAATCTCAGAGGCCTTCTAGTCTATCTCCTTCATTTTAAAGATGAAGAAACTGCGGCACAAGGAGGGTTAATGAGTTGTCCAAGATCATATAGAGTATCAAAGACAGGAACTGTTCTCATTTCTCACTTCTATGTCTATCTATGACAGATGTTCCAATTATAATAATTTATTATTATAATATTAATATATATTATATTGTTATAATATTATGATAAAATGATGGCTATCATGTAGAGGGCTTAGAAGAAGGGTAACAAAACATATCAAGAGGGACAAAAAGAATTCTCTAAAAGAATATAGGAAATGGGGACAAGGATATAGAATTCAATTGCTCAAAATATTTTCTTCAAATGTTTAAAGAGCTTCCTGTGAGAAGGATTTGACTTAGGCCACTTCCCCTGTGTCCCAACCCATAGACAGAAATGAGAGCCATAGGTGGAAGCTGCATGGGGGTGGGGTGGGGTGGGGTAAACACCAAGGAAACACGTAGGCTAGGCATGGGGGAACATGCAAACTTGAGGCCACATGTGGCCTTGTAGGTCCTTGGTGCAGCCTTTTGACTGAGTTCAAATTTTACAGAATATATCCTTTTATTAAGAGGATTTGTTCTGTAAAGCTTGGATTCAGTAAAAGGGTAACACTTGAGACTTAGAGGGCCACATGTGGCCTTGTCACAGATTCCCCACCCCTGGACTAGGTTTTGCTACCTCAATCCAAAGTACCAAATGTTTTAGCACAGAGCTAGAATACATGTGGCCCAATGTCTATCAGACCAGGTAGATCTCCTGTTCACCCTGATTACATAAGGAAAACAAACTAAAACAGTCAGCCCATTTCAGAATGGGTATCTCACCTCAGAGAGATCCCCATTGACTGTGAGTTTCGAGTGAAAGCTGGATGCCTCTTATCAGGTGGTTACAGAAATGATTTTTGCCCCATTCTGTGAATGCTACATGACTTCCTTCCATCCCAAAGATTTTGCCAGTACAGAGATTCATTGGGCAAGTTTTGAAGCAAATTAATATGCTTTAAGTTCATATTTTTGTGTTTTCTTCCTCAGCTATTCATTTATCCAGTCTTTCCAGACTTTTCTTCCTAGAATTTGATTTCCTGAGTCTAAAACTCTCTCTCTCTCTCTCTCTCTCTCTCTCTCTCTCTCTCTCCCTCTCTCTCTCTCTCTCTCTCTCTCTCTCTCTCTCTCTCTCTCTCTCTCTCTCTCTCTCTCTCTCTCTCTCTCTCTCTCTCTCTCTCTCTCTCTCTCTCTCTCTCTCTCTTTCTCACACACACACACACACACACACGCATCCACACACACACACACACACAGAGTACAGGGATAGGATGGCCAGAAATCAATTTTGTCAATCAACTTTAAAAGCAACTAAGTTAATTAAAGTTTTTCTCCCCACATTTATTGATCCTTCTGAGAGCTACATGCTTCTACTGCTGTCAAACTTCAGTTCTTCAAAAGATTAAGATATTCCTGTGTTGCTACAAACAACTTTCATTCCCTGGCAAACAAAACTCCCTGACTGGTTCTCATCCTAATTAGTAAAGCAGTCCTCTCCTCCTTTCATAAAAGGCATGCACAGGTTGGGTGATGGGCTCAATCCTTTCTGGCATTTTAGGATTAAGCACTAATATTGCTTCTACATTTGTTCTACATTTTTTTAAAGAGACTTATGATTTGTTTTGAAAATGGAACTCATGATGAAGGTAATAAAGGGTAATGAAACATATCAAGAGGGAAAGAAGAATTCTCTAAGAGAATACAGGGAAACAGGGACCATGGGATGGAATAAAATTGCTCAAAATGATTTCTTCAAATGTTTAAAACTAGTCATGAGAAGAATTCAGCTTCCACTTCCCCCCATGTACATTGGTAACTACTGTAATTTATAGTTGTAGAGAGGACTTAGGATGCCAAGAGGTTAAGTGACTTACCTAGTGTCATTAAGTCTATATGTGTCAGATATAGGACTTAAACCTAGGCTTCCTGACTCTCAGGTCAGTTCCCTACCCCCTTCTAATTCTAAGGTACCTCTAATAGGCTTAATGCCTTAACCCAAAGAATTGCTTTTAATGATGGGAGCTTCCAAAATCAAGGTAGGTCTCACCAAGGAGAGATTTAGGAGCAGGATATTTGGGGCGGCATTTGGTGCTGCTCACAGGGATAGTAGTTGATTGTATTTGCAGGAAGAGTTTCTGATCTCTGAGTTATATCTTAAATTTATTCTAACAGATCATTCATCAGCCTGTGTTTATCACTTGGGTGGGCTTGTAATTGTCTCTCTAAGACATCTTTTTCAGAAATATATTTCTAATTAAGCTGGGACCAAAATGTCGGCATTAGGTTTTTTTGTTGTTGTTGTCGTTTTTGTTTTGTCTTTTTTTTTCTTTTTTTGGAGGGGGAAGGCAGGGCAATTGGGGTTAAGTGACTTGCCCAAGGTCATACAGCTAATAAGTATTAAGTGTCTGAGTTTGGATTTGAACCCAGGTCCTCCTGACTCCAGGACTGGTGCCTTATTCACTGTGCCACCTAGCCGCCCTCATTTGTTGTTGTTTATTGTTCTTCCCTCTCTCGGAGGTGAATTTGACTCATAAATCTACTTTGGGGGGGGAGTTTCTCTGCTCCCCCTTACCACTGCTTAATATAATCTGGGAAACTCCCTTTGGAACCCAAGGGAATGTGACACCAATAGTTTGTTGGAAGGCAGGATCTTCAAAGAGAAGAGAATATAATGCTTAGGGTATAATAATAAAAAAGCATATTGGAGGTGTATAGTGAAACCAGATCTATTATTGCATTACTGCAGAGAATACAATAATAACAAAAATTTACTAAGTGCCTACTATGTGCAGGATCAGATGCCATAATGTAGTGTCTTTTGATGGCCCTCATTTTCCTTGAAATCTTCTTGAATCATGTCATTCTAAAAACAAACAAACAAACAACATTGACCATAAAACATTTTTTTTAAGGATATGCTTAACCTGTTAGTGCTTTCTATGGCCAGTCTTTAAAGAATCTCTTGTCAGTCATGGAATCTTGGGAAAGGTTTGACCCCTACTACTCAGTTATCTCTCTGAAGACTGGTTTTCCAAATTTCCTTTTTCATCATTGTTATGGAATTCAGTCAAAGGGGGACCTTTGTTTATTTAGGGTTCACCCTACTCTGTGGCCTTATCTTTTGTTTGGGATTACACAGCTGGTTGCTGGGGAAATTGTGTATTGAATGAAGAATTATGATTGTTGCCAAGCCAAGCACACAAGGTTCAAAGATTTTGTTCAGAAGTAGAGCTTGTGGCGACTACTGTGCTACAGGATCTGAGCTGTAAAGGACTCTGCTCTCAAAGCTCATTAAGACCAGAGTTTTTTCTCCTTACCATACCTGATCCTCACAAATGGCTGGTCTGGGATCTTGTGAAAGGGCCAGATGTAGCAAACCCATGTAGCTTCCATTTACAATGAACACTATTGTGTTTCATAAGGTGAGAGAGGAAGACACTTGGAGGAGGAGAGAATGGGAAGGGAGGAAGCATTAATAAGTCCCTAAGTGCCAAACACGATGCTAAGTGCTTTACAAATGCCCCATTTGATCCTTACAAAAACACTTCTTATATTATATTTAAGGAAACTGAGGCTGGTTGGTTGTTGTCCTTTGTTCTCCAAGAGGACCAAATGACATCACTATGCTAGAGTCAAGTCACAATGCATCTAGCTGTGGCTGATCAGAGCAGTACAAGCTCAGGATGCTCTACCCCAGGTTGGACACAAATAGGTCATGAGAATATTTGGGGTGGATTCTCTAAATTTGTGCATCTCATGTTTCTTTTGAGCTATTTCAATTATGCTTTGCTCGTAGAGCACAGCACCTTCTCTGATGATGGCACACCATGCTTTGCTGTCCTAAGCCAGCGTCTCCCATATCACACAATCAATTCCAAAGTTCTTAAGAGAAACCTGAAAGGGGGCGGCTGGCTAGGTGGCATAGTGATTAGAGCACTGGCCCTGGAGTCAGGAGGACCTGAGTTCAAATCCAGCCTCAGACACTTAACATACACATACACAAACTAGCCATGTGACCTTGGGCAAGTCACTTAAGCCCAATTGCCCTCCAGAAAAAAAAAAAAAAAGAGAGACCTGAGAGTAACCTTGTATTGCTTCTGAGGCAGAGGGAAGTTAAATGATTTGCCTAAGATCCTACAGTTAGTAACTATCTGAGGTCAAATTTGAACTCAGGTCTTCCTAACTCTTATCCCAGCACTTTATCCACCATGCCACCTACCCACCCATTTTTTCAGGAAGAACTCGATAAGTAGATCAATCTTTAGGAAATGGGTCTAATGAGTCAAACCTATACAGAGCAGAAAGTAAAACCAAGAAGTGGCAGTTATCCAGGGTAGCCAGGGGAACCAGTGCTCAGCACATTGTAAGGATTTTTTTTAATGTTCCACAAATGTATGAAATAAGCCTGATAATTTAGGATCAGAATCTTCAAGTTCTCAAACCATATAGACCTCTTCTGGAATCATCTCAATGGCATAATGGATAGGAGGCTAGATTCGCAAGAACCTGGGTTCAAAATCTGGATGAGAAGGCTCTAGGTTCAAAGCCTGCCTCAGATACCTACTACCTGTGGTTGTGGGAAAATCTTTTAACTTCTCTGAGGCTTTGTGTCCTTAGCTGTAAAATATCAGTCATAGAACTTCCCTCAAAGGTTTGCTGTTAGGAGACAAATGAGGTAATGTATAGAAGGTAGTTTGTAAATCTATGTAAATCTTGGCTATGACTATCTGTCGGTCTAACAGGCCACCAAGCCATGTAGCAGAACGTGATTACACACAGAAGAGATATCATAGCTAGTTGCAACAAAAAGATCTAAACAATCCAAGAGCTCTCCAAACAAGTTTTCTGATGAGTCCATTTCTTTGTCAGAGCCAGCTCTTGGAGCAGAGGAGGCACCAGAAGGAGGCAGCCTGGAAGGAAGCGACGTGAGCTCCCACACGTGAGCTCCCACACGTGAGGCTACCATGTTTGTTATGCTCCTTGTTTATGTCAGTTTGTAACTAAGGCAAAACACACAGCACCATTTATCAGATGAGAGAGCTTGCTTTTGACAGAAGCCTCAATTTTCCATAATCTGGTTCCTCTTTTTGTCCATTCAAGCTGCTTTCTCACAACTGCATAAGCATCTGCTTTTAACTTGCTGCTCCCAAGTTCCATTTCATATCATTTATCATTTTAAGAAGGAAGACCTTGTGTTCTGCCAACCCCCCTCTCAGCAGCATTCAACCTTTGATGCAATGCCATTTTGAACTACCTAAGCCTTTTCAATGGAGGTGCTCCATGATGATCATTTATAGGCATACTTGAGATACAGATAATGAAATCAGATGTTCAGGACTTTATGTGCTAAAGAATAAAGGTATGATATTATCCAGTGTCCTTGGAACAGTCTGAGAATGGAATTTCAGACCAAACGATGCTTGTTGTTGTTTTAAAAGGTCATTTTTTACCACATCCACTAAGTAACAAATTTGTTTTTCTGTTTCCAAAAGATGGTATGAATTAGACCTTCTTGTCATGGTCATGGTGCAGTTTGGAACAGAAATCCAACTGTTTGACACAGAAACAGAACTATTTCCAAAGTATTTATTCAATGTCTACCATGAGAATAATTTTATGTGAGGCATTGGTTAGAGATACAAAAAAAAGTATTAATCATAATTTTGGCCCTTAAGGGACTTCCAATCTAGTTGGGAAAACAAGACACATGGATAGTTAAAATACCGAAATTAAGCAACCATACATGAGATGTCACAAGGCACTGTGCTAACTGAAAGATACTGACCCTAAGTGCTATAAGATTATAGAGTAGCATTCCAGATTATGGAAACTACTGTTATCTGGAGCTTTCAAAGATTATTTCCTAGAGAAGTAAGATAAGCTGGGCTTTACAGGAAGAGTGGGATCTGTATACATGAAAGCTGATGCAAGCTATCACTATCACACCGGTAGATCTAGAGCTGAGGTGTCATGTAGGCAGAAGACCTAGGGAGGTGAGGTGACTTTGCCTAAGGTCACACCAGCAGTGTTTAATTGGTCCTTTGACTCTAAATCCAATGCCCTTTCCTCTAAGCTACACTGCTTCCCTTATGGATTGGGGGCATTCTGATTTTATGCTCATTATATCTTAAAATGTGGAAATGGAGACCACTTTGACCTGTGATGGACTGAGATCTTATTTTGTGTCTATGTGCAAACAGTTCATTTTAATGGTATTGAAGGGGTGACTTTCCTAGTTCCACCTAGTAGGAATACTAGTAGAAAGCTTATTTATTGTACTTCAGTCATTTCAATCATGTCGGACTCTTTGTGACCCCATTTGGGGTTTTCTTGGCAAAGATATTGAAGTGGTTTACCATTTCCTTCTCCAGCTCATTTTACAGCTGAGGAAACTGAGGCAAACAGGATTAAGTGACTTAACCAGAGTCACCTAGGTGGTAAATGTCTGAGGCCAGATTTGAACTCACAAATATGAATCTTTCTAACTCCAGGCTGGCACTCTCCAATGAGTTTATTAATTAATATTGGACATTATTGTTATCTATATCAGTCTTTCCTCTTCTAACACAAGTTCCCTAAGAGCAGATGCCATATCTCATCTAAATCTGTGTCTTGCCCAGCACAAATAAGTGTTCTATTTGCAATCTGATTTGTTACATAGCACTAAATGTTAGAGATAGTATTTCAAATCCAGGCCTGACTCTTGTCACTATATCAAGGTGTGCCTCAGGTTATTCACTGACCAAAGAACATTTCAGTTCAGTACTAGGTAGAAAATGTGAGATTCCAATAGGATTGACAGTATCTTTCCAGAGAGAAGAGATAACACTGTGATTCTGTTTCACAGTTCAAGAATCTCATTTCTCTCTAAACACCATCACTACTGTAGCTGAAAGACTTACAGTTTGGGGATTCATTTTGATTTCCCACTGTTTGGGTAACTGAGCTAGATGTTGTCGCTTAAGATTGTAGGCATGTAACTCTTTGCTTCAAATAGGGTCCATTCAAGAGGCTCCCTGGAGTGCCACCTTGTGTCTGGTCCTTGTAGTAGGAAAAAGAAAATGACTTTTCACAAAAGAATACTACCTGTTCCTGAAGCATCACTTTTTCAATTAATAGCTGGGATTTATTCTCAACTATTCATTTTTCTTTTTGATGAATTTTAATGGTCTAAGACAGATGGATGCTTTGCAAACTGATAAAGATAAAAAAATAATCAAGACTAAAAGTCAGGCTCTCTAGCCAAACCCTTTCCTGGACAGAAGGAAACAAAAAGAATTCCTAGACCATTTATTCCTTTATCCCTATTGGGAACACAAGGATTCGGGTTTCCCTCCATGTTTTCTACTTCACTTTCCTTTCAGATGGAAATATGTATCTAAAACTATTTTCCTTCCCTTTCAAATCTAAGGATGTTTCCATAGAATTAGGATGGGTCCCAAGCAAGATTAAAAAGCTTACTATTCCTCTTCTGATGATTCATGATTGGTAAGAAGTTTGGATATTGGTCCTTCTGGGTATCAGTTAAAGAAACTGAAGATTTTTAGTGTGGGGAAAGAAGGATTTAGAAGGGACTTCATAACTCTCTCAGAGGTATCAAGTGAATGACCTTTGTCTCAGGGATGGAAGATTAGACTTATTCTTCTTGGTCTGTGGTGAAAAGGCTAGAGACGATGGGGAGATTTGCAAAGAGGCAGATTTCTCCTTAATATGAGGAAACACTTGCTACTAAGCAAACTGCTTCAAATGAAAGAGTCTTTCTCTGTCATGAGACAGGATCTTCCCTCCCACCGGAGGCCTTCATTTTTCAAAGATATTGTGAAGGAAATTCTTAGTCCTCAGGGAAGATTCCAACTTGATGCTCTGTTCAGGTCCCTTTCATTCTGAGAGAATGCTTTTCTCTGTCCTCTGTCAAACCTATGCTATACTCCTTTCCTTCAGGGCTCTGTGTGTTCTCTGCTGGGAGTAACAATCTAACTGAATCATTCTGTTAGAAGGGGTCTTGAGGGCCAACTTTTCCAACCCAAACCCCAGAGACTGTCCCTGAAACAGACCTGATTCTAAGAGAAGCAACAGCTCAATGGAGATTTATTGAGTGCCCTGCATGGGTCAGAGATCATAGGAGGCACTGGAGATGATGGCTCTGGCCATTCTCTCTGGCTGTCCCCCTGCCTAGGATGCTCTTCTTCCTCCATTCCAACTATTGACCTCTCTACTTCCTTTAATCCCAACTAAGATCCTGCCTTTTACAGGAAGCTTCCATCATTTCCTCCATCCCAGTGCTTTCCCTCTTTTAATGATGAACTAATTATCCTATATATGTGTGTATGTGTGTGTGTGTGTATAGCTTGATTTGTATACATTTATTTGTATGTTGTCTACCCCCTTAGATCTCAAGCTCCTTGAAGGTAGGGACTGTGGTTTTATGTGTGTGTGTTATTTTATC
>NW_027187368.1:10609489-10681801 GCF_028583685.1 Petaurus breviceps papuanus | reverse complement strand
CAAGGAACATGCATTTACCAGTGAGGGAAACAACATAGATACAAATTAGGATAGATATAATACAGGGAGAATAAACACAGAGTCATTGAGGGTGTGTACTAACATTGCAGGGATGAGAAAAAGCCTCCTATAGATGGGAGTGCCTGAGATGGGCTCGGAAGGAAGCTAGAGGTTCTAAGACGCAGAATGGAGTAGGGTGAACATTCCAACCATGGAAGGCAGAAGGAAGAGATGGATGGTCATGGTAGAAGGGTAAGGTAGCTACTTTGACTGAAATGCAGAGCATATGAAGGGGACTAATGTGCCATCCATCTAAAAAGAGGCATTGGAACCAGATTGTGGATAATTCTAAATGTAAGACAAAGCTAATTGCATTTTATCATAGAGGCAATAGGGAACCACCAGAGATTAAGTAGGCCATTAGCCTGGTTGGAGCTAATCTCTTGATTTTTCTGGGCTGTTGGTTGAATGGATCTCTCTCTCCTTACCGAAGAACATATTTGCACATTAATGAGGATGTTCAAGATCTTAATCCTAAAGAGTAGGAATTTCAGGTGCTATAATCATTAGTAGGAGAGAAAGATTTAGAAAGTGACAGCCTTTGGCATCTCTCTTTTGCAGTCAGTGGCATCTTGGTGGAAAGGGAAGAATGTTATACTTGGAATTAGGAGCTGGGAAATATCTTGATTTGAACATTTAGTAAGTATATAATTATGGACAAGTCATAAAACTTCTCAGCCTCAGTTTACTCATCTGGAAAATAAAGACTAATACCTGCTTCCTAGGCATTTGAAGAAAGCTCTTTGTGAAAAGCTTTGTTGTTATTTGGTAGTTTTTCAGTTGTGTCTGGCTCTTCATTACCCCATTTGGGTTTTTCTTGGCAAAGGTACTGGAGTGGTTTGCCATTTCTTTCTCCAGCTCATTTTATGAAGATGATGGAATAATGGAATGATTGGATGAACGGATGAGGAAACTGAGGCAAACAGTGTTAAGTGACTTGCCCAGGGTCACACAGCTAGTAAGTATCTGAGTCTAGATTTGAAACCAGGTCTTCCTGACTCCAGACCCTGCACTCTAACCACTGTGCCAGCTAACTGCCCTTGTAAAAGGTATTAGTATATAAATATGAGAGACATTATTGGAGTAACAAAGGCAGCCACCAACTCTGACAATGGGGAGAGAGTCAATGGGATATGTTGTGGTAGGAAGGGCATAGATATCATTGATTCTGTTTAAGGAAAAGCAATCTGAGAGATGAAGGAGTAGATATTCTGCGTAATTGGTTTAAAATCAAGTTCTTAGAACAGCTGTAAACTGAAAGTCTATCCAAGCAGAAGAGATGATTGTACATGTGCAGAATTAGGCAATACTATATTAAGAGCTGGAAGAAATATTAAAGGCCATCCAATGCCAACTCCTTCATTTTACAGATGAGAAAACTGAAGTCTAGAGAGGTTAAGGGACTTGCTTTAGTTCACATATCTAATAAGTGGTAGAGTCAGGATTCAGTCCCATATCCTCTTCCTTTACCACCAGGTTACACTCCGCCAGACTTCTCCTACATTCTCCAGGAAACTCTTTATCTTAGAAGATTTCAGGCTTAGAATTTGAATGCATGAGACAATATGCAGAATATGTCTGTATGTATATATAAGACATATACAGTGCATTTGGAAGCTCTCCTCAAAGGGAACACCACCTGTGGAAGGGGCAAAGGGTTGGAAAAGGCCCCTTGCATATGGTAAGACTTGAGCTGAGTCCTGAAGGAAGCCAAGGATTCCTGGAGGCAGGAGTAAGGAGGGAGAACATTGCAGGTATCAGGAATAAAAATGAAAAGTCATGGAATTGGGAGATGGAGTGTCATGTGGAAGGATCAGCGAGGGTGTCAACGGTCCTGGATTATAGAATAGGCAAAGGGGAATGAAGAAGACTGGAAAGGAGAGACCAGGTTGTAAAAGGCTTTGAATGTCAAACAGCTTATATATTGATCTTGTGGGTAAAAGAGAACCACCAGAATTTAGGGGTGGCGTGGTCAGACCTGAACTTTAAGAAGACCCCTTTGACAGATGATCAAAAGATGGACTAGAATAGGGAGCGACATCAAGTAGCATAGTCGGAGAGATCAACCAGTAGTCTAATGTAATAATTCAGGCATCAGATGAAGAGGGTTTGCACCAGTATGGTGGAAATGTCAGAGGAAAGAAGGGAACATATGTAACATAGGTGGTAAAGACAGAAACAAGACTTGGCAACAGATTGGATAAGGTGGGAGGGACTGCATGTGAGGAGTCATAGATGATACAAGTTTACAAGCTTGGGTGACTGGGAGAATGTGACACCCTCATCACTAACTGGGAAGTTTGGAAGAGGGAAAGAAAGTTTGGAAAGAAAGCCAATGAGTTCTGTTTGGGGTATGTTGATTTTGAGACATATATGGTTAGAAATATCTAATAGGCAGTTGGTGACATGAGATTGGAGTCCAGGAGAGAGGTTAGGGCTTGCTTGTTGATTGATCAATCCCTTTCAGCTTTAACATTCTATTTTATAGAGTCTTTTTCAGTTCTGATATTCTGCAGTTATATACGCAATGAGAAAGGTGAAATTATTTGCTTAGAGAAGCACAGGAGGGAAGTGTTAAAGGAAGGCTTTGAACCCGGGTCTTTCCTCAGTCCAATTCCTGTGCTCTCTCTACCATGGTACTTGTCTGTTATAAAGTGGCAGTGATTACAGAAGTTGCATTTCTCTGGGTGATGGTGCAGTAACCATCTGATATTTCCATCTAGGGACATTTCTTTGTGTTTATTTAAGAGATTACAATGTTCTTTTCTCTCATTGGCCATTTTTTCCCCTTTGAATCACATCAACATTTCATTAGCCTAGACCAAAGTGGGGGGGGGTGGATATTACTATGAAAAACTGTCAGGAACAATCAGAGGAAATGTTTGTTTACTGCTCTGTTCAGGCTTCATCATTAAGCCCTGGCTCCTTTGAAAAGAGCCTGCAGTGGAAAGGGGATCTCATTTACTAAACAAACTGTCCAGTAGCATAAATAAGCCATTTGGGGTTCTTTTAAATTGGGATTCACATGACACTAGATCCTTGAATCACCAATAAAAGAACACAGCTGCTCCCTTGCTACTCTCTTCTCAGTATGAGCCATGAAGTAATATTCAATCCATGCTGCTTTAAAACCAATCCAATTTTCTTCAGGAGTCTGGCACAGAGCCATAGCTCTAGGATGGCTCCTTCTGTCAGGCCATCCACCTCTCTTCTCCCAGAGGCTTGGGGGCCTGTGACAGCACATATGTTGTACCGTAAGGGGAACCTACCAGGCATGAGTCAGGGAATAAATGAAAACCATGTGAGATGACTTTGTAGATTTAAACCCTTATGTCCCCAAATGCCATCCCATTCATACTTGTCACAGGTGCTGACACCTCAACTGATTTGGGCAAATGCAAGGAAAGTCTTGTTAAAATGTAAATGTTATCTAAAGAAAAAACACTTTACCCCATTGTCAACATTTAACACTCGGTATAAATGAGTGTATCAGGTTAGTTACCCAGCAAGGCTCAGAGGGAAAAGGGTTGGATGATCTAAGGGAAGACTTATCAGAGTAGAGATACAGAGAATCTGCCAGTCCTTCATACTCCAGCCAATCAACCAACCAGCATGCACTATTAAGGCACCAAACACTGTGCTATAGACTGAGAATACAAAAACAGAAATGAAGCAGTCTTTGCCCTTGAAGGGCTTATAGTTTATCTGAGGGAAGAGCATGTATACGTCAATCAATCACTAGGTAATTATTCAGTACCTATTCATATCCCAGGTGACATGTTAGGTGATGGAGCTATAAAGACAAAAGTGAAACAGTTCCTGCCTTCAAGCAGCTTATACTTTTTCATGGGAAACAACCTGTAGAAATTTAAATGGAAAATATGTGCAATATAAATATGAGATTGGAGGTGGTATGATAAGGGACATAAAGGTAATAGCAGTTGGGAGATGAGGAAGTGCTTCATGAAGGAGAGAGATAGCACTTGACCTGACTTTTCATGGAGTCTAAGAATTCTAAGAGGTAGAGGTGATAGAGTGGGTGTAGAGTAGAGAGATGGAATCTTCTGGGTAAGGGACAGGAGGCAGGTCAATAAAGTGGGACCAAGTTCTTCCCGAAGGGCAGCACCATGTAATTGGACAGCTTCAAATAGCCAGCAAAGTAGTCTTCCTACAGCACCACTGTAGTCAAATCACACTCAACTCAAAAACCTTCAGTGTTTCCATTATGTTCTACCAAATAATGATTCTAGCATTGAGGACCCTCTAAAACCTGGGTCCATTGTACCTCTCCAGCCTTAGCATAATATTCCTTCTTTCCAGGAAGTTTAGTTTTAGTCAAACAGGACTACTGTCCATCTCCTGTAAATATATGGTCCTTTCTCAGATTAGGTGTACAACAAGTGTTTTTTAAAGCACTTACTATGTGCCAGGTACCATGCTAAGTGCTAGGGATACAAATACAAGCAAAAAGAAAAGTAGTTACTACCCTCAGAGAACTTACACTCTAATATGGGAAAACAGCACACCAAAGGAAGCTAAAAAGTTTGGGGGGGGAGGTAGAAGGTACTCATGGAGCATGGTGGGTGCTGGAGAGTCAGAAGAAGATCTGGGAGGGGAACAAAGAACCATCAGCTTCAGCCCTTCCCCCAAATAGATGCCCCAGCAAGTACTCACCATGGGAAGAGTGGGTCAGTATGGCAAAAGGATGTTCCAAGGTGAGAAGGCAGCTGAGGCAAGTCTGGGAACTTTCCCACCCTCTTCCATCTGTCTGTTTTCACACCATTCTCTATACTGCCCATCAATATGCTTTGAATAGACTCTTTTCAAGGTCTGTTACTAACAGCTTTAAGATTTTCAAAGTTCTTTACAAACATGATTTCATTAGATCCATCAACAAACAATTATTAAATACCTGCTGTTAGCCAGTACTATACTGTGTAGTGCCAGACACTGTACTAACTACTGGGGACAGATACAAAGCCAAAAACTAAGTAATCTCTGTCTTCAAGGAGCTTATAGTCTAATGGGAGAGATATGTCCTTATATAAATTATTTATTTATAATCATATATGTGATGCATATATATGATTCATATATATATTCACATATGAATCATAATATATTCAAAATAACTTTAGAAGGGGCTACATTAACAGCTGACGGGTTTAAGAAAAGCTTCAAGTAGTAGATAGCATTTAAGAGTCCTGAAAGAATCCAGGGATTTCAAAAGGCAGAAGTGCCAAAGGAATTCTTTCCAAACATGGGAGGTAGCCAGTATAAAGTCACAGAGACAGAAAATGGAACATTTTGTGTCGGGAACAGCAAGTAGGTCAGTATAGCTGCATAAAAGAGTCCTAGGAGACTGGCCAATGAGCCCAGTCTCTGTGAGTATGCACAGTGTGCCACTAATGGGATTACCCACAAGGAAGATGCTGGGAAGCCTGCTTATGGAAGAGCTGTGATAATATGTGATGGAAGTACCTTGTATAGATATTCTATAACTGGTTCTGGTCTTCTAACTCAATAGTGAATAGGAGACTCTTGATTTGCTGAAGCTGTGGATATGGATCTAGGGGTTCAGGGGGGGAGCATTCCAAAGTCTTTACCTCTCCAAAGTCCTTGATCTCTCTCTTGGTTTGACTTGTCTTTGGCTGACTTATTTCTGGTCAATGGTACCTGGTAAGAGACAATGCTGTAAGAGTAGGGGGTAGGTAGGAGGGAGGGAGGATTCTCATGTCCTCTCTCCAACTAAGGAGAGGTGGCAGGGATGCTGCATTCAGACATGAACTTGATGAGATCTATGTAAGTAGATAAGTCTGACCATACTCTCCCTAAAGACTGAGAAGTTAAAAGGGAGAATAAGATCCCATGATGTTGGGAGGGAAGGTTAGATATACTTCTGTTCTTGCTATATATTCAATCTCCTTGAAATATCTCATGGGTATTAGCTTGTTAAATGAAACTAAAAACTAACAGATGTGAGGGACCACATGAGAATGTGGGCTCTAGACTCTAAGGGAAAGGAACAAACATTTATTTAGTACCTACTACATACAAAACAGTATGCTAAGCACTTTTATGAATATTACCTCATTAGGGGCAGCTAGGTGATGCAGTGAATAGAGCACCAGCAGGACCTGAGTTCAAATCTGGCTTCAGACACTTACCACAAAAACTAGCCATGTGACTTTGGGCAAGTCACTTAACCCCAATCGCCCTCCAAAAAGAAAAAAAAAGAACATTCCCTTATTAGAGGTATCATTATAAATATACCCAAACCCCTAAGGTGTATTTCTAGAGCCCTGACAGAAATTTAGCCATCATCCTTCAAGGCAAGTAAGACTAGAGTGCTTCATACATTTGTAAGAAGACTGAAAATGTAGGAAGGAGCCAGCTTGTAAAGACATATATTTGATTCTTGAGCTAATAGAGGATAAACTGATGTTTATGAATGGGGAGGATGGCATGTTCAGACTTGTATTTGTAGTTAAATCACCTTGGCAGCAGTGTGGAAAATGGACAAAGCAAAGAAAGGCTTGATGTAGAGTCAACAAATGGCATCCTGTTGTAATAGCCCAGGTAAGAGGTGATAAAAACGTGAACTAGAATGGTGGATTGTGAGTGGAGAGTATGAGACTTATTTGAGAGATGCTGTGGAAGTGGAAACATTATGATTTGGAAATTGGATACGTGGGCTGAGTGAGTAACAAGTCTAGTGTGATGCTAAAATTATGTCCTGAGTACTTAGAAGCCTGGTGGTGTACTGTACACCAATGAAGAAGTTCAGAAGAGGATGGATTTGTGAGTTGTCTTTTGGTTATGTTGAGCTTGGGCTACCTATGGGATATCTAGTTTGAAATAGCCAATAAATACTTGGTTAATTCATACTGAGGAATTGGAGCCCAGGAGAGAGACTAGGCTTGTGTCTATAGTTTTGGGAAGTCATTTTCACAGAGATTAATTACATGTGAATTCATGGAAGCTGATGAGTTTACCAAGGGAGAGCATAGAAAGGAAAGAGCAAGACCAAGGCAAGAGCATTATACTATACCCAAATTTAGTAGGCATGAGATGGATGATGAATCAGCAAAGGAGAAGGAGGTTGGAAGAGATCAGTGTCACAACATCCTGGAATGGAGAAAGTGCTGAACAAAATAAAAACAAAGAAACAAACCTGCCAAGAGGTCAAAAAGGATGAGGATTAAGAAGAGATCATTCGACCATGATTGGTTAGTAAATAAACATCTGTTTAGTGCCTACTATATGCCAGACATTATGCCAAGCACTGGGATTCAAATATAGGGGAAAAAACCTAGTCCCTGCCCTCAAGGAACATGAAAACTAAAGGAGAAAGGCAACACATAAGAAAGGAAGCTGAAAACTGGGAAGGGATAAGAGAAGGTACCCTTCATGGAGTGAGGCTTGATGGAGAAGTCCAAAGAAGTACATCTGGGTATAAATGAGAGAAGATCTGCCTGAGTACCTTCCTTAAATAGATGTATTGGAAAGAGCTCTCCATTCCACATTCTAATCAAAGAGGTCCCAGGACAGAAAGTAAATTGCCATTTTATTTGGTAATTAAGAGATGATTAGTTACTTTGGAAAGGGAAATTCCAGTCGAATGATTAAGGTGGAAGTCATATTTCAAGGGCTTAAAAGAGAGTGAGAGGAGAGGAAATATAAATACCAAGTATAATGTCTTAAGGATGTTGGCTGAGAAAGTGAGATCTAGGATGATATATGTACAGCGGGGTGCAGCAAGGATTTATTTTTTAAGAAAGGGGGAACTTTGTTATTTTTGTAGACAGGAGGGAAGGAACTAGTAGATAAAGAAAGACTGAAGAATAAAGAGAAAGGATGACAATAAAGGGGAATCTGATAGAGGTGGGAGACAATGGGATCAAGGGTACAAATAAAGGTCTTGACCTTGGAGGGGAGGACACCTATTCATCAGAGCCTGGAATAAAGAAAGAAATGGTAGGGGGTAAGGCCAAGAGGTTGGGAGATGAGAAGAAGGGGAGGAGAATGGACATTCAGGGAATGGTTTTAATCCTCATAATAGCCCTAGGTGTTGAAAGTGTAATTATTTTAATATCCATTTTACAGAGAAAATTGAGGGCCATACAGTTATGGCTCATCAGATGGCCAGTAAGTAAGGCAGGATTCAAAGCTAAATCTTCTAGATCTCTTCCCCTTTATGGAGCCTGCAACCTGATCAGATTAACTTTGCCATTGTCCCTGAGTGAGGTGTGTGTCAGACTTCCCCCAGAAACTTCTACCCTTATCCATCCACTTTCTGTACCAAAGTGAACTTCCATGGCTACCATTCCTACATGTTTACTGTTTCTCCCAATAGAATGTAAACTCCATGATGGCGGGGCTGTCTTTGGTATCCCCAGCACTACATACAGTGTTCAGCACATACTAAATACTTAATAAATGCCTTTTCATTCCTTCATTTATTCACCATGCTGTCACTCAACTGTTGGAATCCCTCACTATCTTCAAGATCCAACTAAAATCTCACCTCTAATGAAGTCTTCCCAGACGCTACCCAGGTGAAACTGACCTTTCCTTGCTCAAATTTCTCAATGTATTTTTCCTGATCATCCTTTGGCCCTAAAACATCTTCCTCCTTAATTGCCCAATTAAATTTTAAGTTTCTTAGAGTCAGAGACTGTGCCTTTATCTGTCTTTATTTTTTTTTTTTGTATTTCAGTGCCTAATAAACAATATGCAGTTAATGGCTACATTTTTGTTAAGTTGTTGAGTTAATGAAGAAACGACACCATGGAGAAATGTAAAAAAGTAAAATAAGAAAAAAAAGGGAGGACACTGGGTTGGGGAATGAGGGAAGATGGAGGATCTGAAACCTGTAAAAAGATCAAAACATTTACTTATTTGAAATAAGCTGCCCTGTTATGGGAAAATATTTTAGACAGACACACATTCTGTGGGCTTCTCAAAGCTGAGTTAATTTCCAATCAGTATGGAATCCACAGAGGCTACAATATAAGGTGTCCAGAAACCTGGGTTTCAGTCTCAACTTGACCAATGTTTATCTATGTCCATGAGTCCTCTCAGCTTTATTCTTCTTTCCAATGAGTAGATGTGGTAACATAACAAAAGGAGCAGTACTAAAAGGATGAAAAAGATATATTTTTGTACAGAATGATCTGTGAAGTTCCTGGAACTCTTTGGCAGTATTGACTGGATGCAAGGTACTATAATTTTGGTCAATGCCTCCTGTCTCCTTGTCCAAACCCAACCCCAGATACATGCCTTTAACCCAGAAAAATATCCTAACTACAGTGAGGATGAGAGCGAAGAAGTATCCTGTATTTGTAGAACCTCAGGCTGCAAGTGACCTTAGAGATCTTAATTTTATAGAGGAAGAAAATGAGGTCCAGGGAAGGGAATGAGGCTCCAAATCACACATGAATTATAGAGCGCTGGATCTGAATCCTAGCACTCTGAGAACCAATCCAGTTTTTCTTCCTCCCTTTCCCATTCCAACATTTTGCCCTTCACCTGGAATTAATGTTGTCATGGGGCTAAATAAACTGGACACTCCATTAAAGATGTTCTTGTCTACACACAAACCATTTGAATACCTCCTCTTATTATCTAAGCCTCCTTCTACCTAACAGAACCTACCTCATGGTGGTAAAATCTCTTGGGTTTTAAGCAGGCTATATTAGATAATTCCTACCTAACCTAACATTATAAATCAGGCCTTCACACTGATCGTCCCTTTGGGGTACACTATCATAACCTGGGAAAGAAAGTCCCTGGCTATTTCAGAGGTTGCAGCTGTCAGAATCATTAGTCTATCCTTGGCCAGCCAATGTGGCCAACACTTTTAAGAGGCACCCAGTGTTAAAGGAATCACAGGGAGCTGGCTGGTCTCGTTGTTTCATTTGGGGAATGAGTCATAGGATTATAAGATTTAAAACTGTGGAAGGAACCTCAGAGATCACCTAGTCTTGGACACACTTGACAGCTCACCCTTTGGGGAAGTAACAAGAAAGGACTGGAGGAGCTGACTGAGAGGGAGGGCTTAGCAGTACTGAGTCAGTGTGGCTTGTTTGAGCTATGATGAAGGTAGCCAGGATGATAGATGGAAGTGTCCAAAGTACCAGGCAAAGGGAAAAATTAATTTGTCTAATACATGAGTGTGTGTGGTGAAGAGTTACATATTTATGGAAGGTAAAGTATAGACTGAATGTCATGAAAAGAGAAACTATTTAAAGGAGGCAGCCTGGAACAGTAGAGAGGTACTGGATTTAGACCTGATCCACATCCTGGCTTTACTAACTATAGAACTATGGGCAAGACACTGAACTTAGCTGGGTCTCAGTTTCCTCATTTATAAAGTGAGAGGATTGGGCCAAATGGACGCTTTTAGCTTTATATAAAAGATCCTATGATTCATCTGCAATCAAAGGGGTCTTTATTAAAGAGAAAGGTAAAAAAAATGGACAAGATTAGTATAAATAAATGACCTGTGTCTATTGGACTTCTTCATTGTTGCACCCAAGTGACTATGTGGAAGAGTAGATAGAGTACTGGGTCTGAAGTCAGGAAGACCTGAGTTCAAATGTGATCCCAGACATGTAATAGCTGTGTGACCTTGGGCAAGTCACTGGAACAAGTTTGCCTCAGTTTCCTCATCTGTAAAATAAGCTGGAGAAGGAAATGGCAAATCGCTCCAGTGTTTTTGTCAAGAAAAATAGAGTCACAAAGAGTCAGATAGGACTGAGAAAAAAAAAAACTGAATGACAATTGTGGCACCCATATTCAGTCCTAAGGGGACCTATGACCTTTCTGGGAAAACTTTTCCAATTTACTCTGAAATCAATGAGATAAAGTTCATTAAGGGTATTCTATTTTTTAGAGTAAACTAAAGAGCAAATTAACTAGCTATGGTGATCTTAGTTAACTCACTTTACTTTTCAGGGTTTCTATTTCCTTATTTGTGAAACAAGAAGTTTAAAATGAAAGAATTCCCAAAGGGCTTGTCTAGCCCTTATATTCTGTATCCTGTGGTAACTTTAAGATGCCATATTCTGTGGTCTAAGGCCACTTCTAGCTTTAAAATTCTATGTCCTAACAGTAACATTTTGGTTTTCCTAGAAGCAGCTAGGTAATTCAGTTGAAAAAGTCACTTTACCTCTTTCTGCCTCAGTTTCCTCAACTATTATTTGGAAATCAAAATAGCACCTACCTTCCCTTGTTGTGAGGATCACATAAGATAATCCATTTAAAGTGCTTAGCATAGTGACTGGCACATATTAACCGCTCCATAAATGTCTGCTTCCTTCCTTCGGTTTTTAATATTCTTAAGGTTTATAATTTTACAAGAGACAAGTAAAGATTGCCTTCTTCTTTCCTTTGTTTCAAATATTCCTTCCTCCCACCGCACATACCCCTAACCTATGTAAGTCCTTTTTATGTTCTCAGGACTGTTTAAAAGTAAAAATGTTTTCCTGTGCCAGTTGTCCTGCCTCTAGGACATCATAGCTTTTCCATAGAGAAGGATGTAGATAATGAGTACTTTTCATCTGAGGCTAGCAATTTGGATACAGAATTTGTTTACATCAGGACATTCTTTCTTTGTTCCTGATGTATCAGAGAAGATCAGCCAGGCCCAGTTTATACAATCCTGTTATTTAAGTTTTAGTAGGGAACCTTATTTATTATCTAGTCCAACCTTCTTATTTTATACAGTATTTTAAAAGATTTTTTTAAATGAACAGAAGTCTTATTTTTCATCTCTCAAAACTTCCACCCCAATGGAAAAAAAATAGAAAAACAAATCTCTTGAAACAAATATGTGTAGTCAAGCAAAAAAAGTACCTCCATTGGCCACGTTCAGAAAATATTTCTCATTCTGCCCCTTAAATCCAGTATGTCTCTGTCAAGAGATGGATAGCATGAGCCATCGTTGGTCTTCTGGAACTATGGATGGCCATTACCTTAATCACAGTTGTCAAAGCGTTCAGTTATTTGTCTTTCCAGTAATTTTTTGTTATGTAAATTATTCTACTGTTCATTTCATTTTTAATCAGCTTAAAAAGTCTTCAGAATTGTCCATTTTTATAATATTGATACACTAATATAACTTGTTTTTCAGGTTCTACTCACTTTACTCAGTATCAGTTCATTTGAGTTTTTCCATTTTTCTTTGGAATTAATCTATTTCTTATAGCAAAATAGTTTGTCACATTTCCATGTCACAATTTGTTTACCTACCTTCTATTTAATGGGCATCCCCTTAATTTCCCTTTTTGTTTGTTTCCTTGTTTTGGTTTGATTTGGACCATAACAAAAAGAGTTGGTATAAATGTCTATACATATAGGACCTTTTACCTTATATTTCTTTTGGGTATAGGCCTAGCAGTAGAATATCTAAGTCAAGGGGAATGTACTCTCTAGTAACTTTTTGTATATAATCCTGAACTGTTTTTCAGAATGATTATACCTGTAAACAGGACCACTAACACTGTGTGAATATGCCTATTTTCCCTCAGCTCCTCCAATATTTATCATTTTCCATTTTTGTCATCTTTGCCAATCTAATGAACAGGCAGTAGAAGCTCAGAATTACTTTGATGTACATTTATCTAATTGTAAGTTTTGGGGAACAATTTTTCCCCATGTTTCTATAAATAGCCTGAATTTCTTACCTGGAGAACGACCTGTTCACATCCATAGACAATTTATCAGTTGGGGAATGGTTCTTTTTCATCTGAAATTGAATCATCTCTTTATGTATCTTGGAAATGAGACCTTCCTTTATCAGAAAAAGAAATGTGGCAAAGATGTGACACTCGTTAATTATTTTCCTTTTAATCTTAGCTTTTTTGGATTTGTTTGTGAAAAAAACCCTTTAATTCAATATAATTAAAATTATCCATTTTATCTTCTATAACCCTTTTTATTCCTTGTCTCACACATATTAGGTACTTAATAGATCAGGTGTTGGTTGCTTGGCCATAAATAGTTGACTAATTATGTCCTAGTCATTAATATTTAGTTAATTGTGAACTATGCATGCTATTTATATAAGTTCTATGCTATGTTGGCAATGCATTCCTTCCTCATCTCTGTCTCACAGAATCCTTATTACCCACTCCATGAAACCTTACCTTACTCTCATGTCCATAGCTGCTAATGTTCTCTCCTTATTCAAATTACCTTGTATTTATTTATTTGTATATGTGTTGTATCCTATCATCAGGCAAGGGAAATATAAGTTCTTTAAGGACATAGACTGTTTCATTTTTGTATCCTCTCCCCCAAGAAGAATGTACTTCTTTTTAAAATTATTATAATTTATTATTTAACAATCTAGTAAGTTGGCAGCCATCAGCAATTCCAGTGCAATTTCAGGTCCAATTGGGAATTCAGGAATCTCTGTAGAATTGTTAGCGTAGCAAACCCTGTAGGTAAAATACATGCATACTTTTGATTGCACACGTAATGGAATTTCTCTAAAATTAACCTTATTGGTTTCATTTTCAGCAAACTGATCTGAGCCACTTAACACGGCTTTTATTGTTCCTGATGTTAAAGCATGCTCCCTTTTTACAATAAATTCATGACCATCAGAAGATATCAATTTCACATACATAGCATCTGGGCCCTCACACCCACCACGTGTTTTCTCTTCTCCATCCATTATCTTCTTATGAAATTATACTTTGTTTCCACAGGAATTTTAACAAAACACCTTCTTGTCAGTTCTGCAGCGGCCACAGCTCAGTCCCCGCTCACCACCCCAGCCCCTCCTATCAGGGTCGTCCCCCTCAGGGCAGGCCTTACAGGGTACTGGTTAATTTTTTTCTTTTTTAAAAATTTATTTATATTTCATTAAATATTTCCCAATTATATTTAAAAATTTTAACATTCCAAGGTGGCTGGTGGCGCAGTGAATAGAGCACTGGCCCTAGAGTCAGGAGGAATACCTGAGTTCAAATCCAGCCTCAGACATTTGACACATCTACTAGATGTGTGACCTTGGGCAAATCACTTAACCCTAATTGCCCTGCCTTCCCCCCTCCAAAAAAGCAAAAAAAAATAAAAATTAACATTCGTTTTTTTTTAACTTTGAGTTCTCAATTCTCTCCCTTCCTCTGGTATCCCTTGAAAAGGCATGTTCCTTAAATTTGAATGTATTCTTTCTGTTTCAACAAAAGTCTATATTTCATTTTTTTTTTGCTTTTTTTTTTGGAGGGCAACTGGGGTTGTGACTTGCCCAAAGTCACACGGCTAGTAAGTGTGTCAAGTGTCTGAGGTCGGATTTGAACTCAGGTCCTCCTGACTCCAGGGCTGGTGATCTACTCACTGCACCACCTAGCCACCCCCTCTATTTCACTTTTGTAGAAGATTAACTTTGATAAAGTTATGGATGGGCAATCTTATTAGTTTGGGGAAAGTGTTCTAGACTCTTGGTATTGGGAAGTGGTTCAGGAAGGTGGACAGTTGAAGCAATAAACCATCAAATTATACCAAAAAAAAAAAAACCCAAAACAAACGTGCCTCCATTTATAAATATTGTAATCCATCCAGGTCTTATGGTGTATCAGCAATGCCATATTCACAATGCCTATAGAGATTACAAATATGCTGATATAATTATCCATTACAAAATACGTCATGTTTGCCATATGAGGAAATAAACTAGAAAATTTATTAAGATACCAAAAGACTGAGTCCCAAAACCAGAAAGTGAAAGCCATCAGAGTAGTTATGATATTGGCACAGGTAGATAAAGTAGAAAGCACCCACATTTTCAAGCCTTTAAAACAGAACAGGCTACCTCAGGCAAAGGTCCTCCTCTCCCCACTCACAGCAACCACCCAGCGTCCTGGAAGCGCGCTCCCAGCAGCTCTGGCCCCTGGCAGTCCTCAGCAGGAGGCCTTAGCAGAAAGTCCTTAGCAGTCCTAACTCAAAAAGGGCTTCGCGCTGCCACTGCCTCTGCTGCTGCCGCCGTCACCACCACCGCCAGCCACCGCAGGAACGCTAGCTTGGCTTCCGCTTCCTCTTGCTCCGCCCCTTCCTGCTACGTCAGCAAGTCCAACGGGGCATGGAAGATCTTTAAATCCCATAACCCTTACATATGGCTGTCATACCCATGCTCTTTCATAAATTCCCCACAGAGTTTCTATCAAAGTCCTGGAGGCCTTCCTCCAGTCTTGTAAATGTGAACAAGGAACATGGGAGCAAGAGAGTGGCATGGTCAGACTTAAGCTTTAGGAATTTAGATTTGGTAGCTCTATGGGGTTGGATTGGAAAACACCAGAGGTTTGAGGTGAGGAGACCACAAGATTAGTGGAAAAATCCAGATGAGAGGTGATGAGTTTCTGAAGGAGTCTGCTTACATTTTACACCCCCTCCTAGACTTCCATGAAGGCAAGGACCATGATTTCTCTCTGTTTTGTTATGCTTATAGCACATAGTGTACTGCATGGCATATAGTAGGCACTTGATAAATGTTTCCTGCAGCAGAAGATGAAAGAAGGCCATCTCTTGGGGAGGTGCAAAGTTTTGCCTAACCAGTATCAAAGGAGTTCTGAGGATAGACATTTCCCATAAAATGTGAGCTAGGTTTATAGATTTAGAAAACAGTGACACCACCAGCAGCCAATTTCCGAAAACAGGCTGGATCTGAGTGTGATTTACTGGTAGCTATGTAGAAATGAGTATTGCTGTCAGCTGTGAATTGTTACAGAAGTAGAAAAGCTACCATGGTAAGAGGAAAGGAATTTAACTCCTTTTAGTTAGCAGCGGCAGAGGGCATGAAATAGATTGAGCTTGAAACTTTAAAAGGTTAAAAAAAGATTAAGTGATTCAACAGACCAAGACATACATGAAGTCTTCCTTAACCAAAGCAAATCCTAACCACATAGAAAATGGAGATTTGGTGGTGGAGTTTGGGGAAAGTATTTTAGACTGTTGGTATTGGGAAGTGGTTCAGGAAGGTGGACAGCCAAACCAATGAACAATCAAATTGTACCCAAAAAACCCTCCAAAACAAAAGCAATAACGATAACAAAAAACCAGTGATCCCTGAGGTTGCAGGTGTATAATAAACTCATAGAAACCCTTCCCAAGACAAATAAGGCCTCTTCGCCTTTCCTATTTCTACCTTTGAACTACAAAGGCAGCTAAGTAGCATTGTATGAGAGAGCCCTGGACTTGGATTCAGGAGGATTTGTGTTCAAGTCCTCCTCTAGACAATTACTGTGTTACCCTAAGCAAATCACTTAACCACTGGATGCCTCAGTTACTTCAGCTCTAAAAGGATAATAGCACCTACTTTCCAGGGCTGTTGTGAGGATTACATTAATAGAAATGTTAACATATAAATCAATTTTAGCATGGTACCTGGTGCATAGTAAATGTTTAATAGATGCTTGTTTCCTCCCTTCTCTTTTCATCTTATCCTTTGCTGACTGACTACCCTTTATGAAATTCATCAGTCTTAGGCTTAGAACAGGAAGGGGCCTTTGTAATAATCTGGTTGAACCCCTCATTTTTAGGTAAGGAAACTGAAGCCCAAAGAATTTAAGTGAATTGTCATAGGCAATCATTGCTAGAGAGAGAATTCAAACCCAGATCCTTTAAACTGAGCCCCATACTCTTCAAGACTGGTATCAATCCATCAAGAAGTATTTATTAAGCACTTTCTGTTCTTTAAGCACTATGCTAAGCTTTGGAGGATACAAGACGAAAGTTAGTTCCTCCCCTCAAGGATGTTATACTCTATTCGGAAGACTATATGCACATATATAAACTAAATAAAAAATATAAATTTTTTTTAAAAAAAGGAATATTCCCTTTATAGGTCTTATAAAACTTTTTATGACTTTTAAGTATTTGTGCTCTATTTTGTAGTAGTTATTGTATTGTGTGTGTGTGTGTGTGTATTATGTCAGATTGTAAGTTCTATGAGGGCAGTGATGGAGTCTTTATCTTCTTCATTCATTTATATTTATTTCTCAGTTCCTAGCACAGTGCTCTCTGAACATATTAGATGTTTGCTAAATGTTTAGTTGAATTAAACCATGCTATCCAAGAATGTCACTGGAGAGACTCCCTCTTCTGTTTTCTACTTGCCTGATCTTGATTAAAACATGTAACTTCTATTCAATGAAACATCCTAGTATGCAAAATGAAGGAGTGGAGTTAGGTGGTCTCTAGGATTACTTTCAGCTCCAAACCCTAGGATCCTATGACTAGATCCAAGTTGATGGAAACAAACTCAGGGCAGGGAGATCCGGAAGAAAGAGAAGCCAAACCATTAGCTAATCACAGTTTACCAAAGGGTAAAATTGTTATTGTTATTATTATTGCATGAAGCACCTAGTAGAGATCCAATAAATGTTAATGAAAGAAGAAAGCATTGTTATGGCGGAAGAAGCCTGGAGATGAGAATAAAGGTTCTTAGATGAAGATGCTAAGTCACCCAGCATAAGCCTCCCCTAATTTCCCAAGAGAAAAGAAGGATAATATGTCAACAGAGAGAGTGTCTGCCACAGTTCACATATTGGAAGCAATGTGTAACATGGGAGGAGTGGGAGAGGATGACAGGAGAAGGTGTAGCATGCTTGACTGATGCAACCCCCGTGCAAAAGGGGCTGGGGAGCCTGCTTCCAAAAAACCATGATGAACGTGCTCAGTGGAAAGGCCTGACTTGTAGCATCAACAGACTATTCTGTAATTCATTCTAGTCTGCTACTGATGTCTTGAAGAGATGAACTAATGCTTGTCTGTGGAGCTAGAACTGGGGTATATTCAAAATATACTAAATGGACAAAGCATCTAACTCTTCCCTGGCTGGCTAGAGCACAGAAGCAAATGCTGGAAACCTCAGAGTAAGGAGAGGGGCTTAAGGCCTTCATCTCTCCATACGGGGGCCTGCAGCCATATGAGCACATGGCCTTGCTGTTGTTTGTAGTCTTTTTCCTGCTTTTAGGTAAAGGACTTTTGGAGACACTTATGACCCCATGGGCTTTTAAAAAATAAGGATGGCAAGTCATCAGTGGTCTGAAAGCCAGACAGAGTTCATGATGGTTTTTACAGTCAGCCAGCCCAGCAGTGAGTCCCTGAGGTATAACCTGAGTGACACAGGCCAGGGGTAACTGAGAGATTCATCTAACAGCTAAGTCACACTGAGAAGTGACCTTGGTGGGACCAGGACTGTGTAGAAATTATTGTTGGTTTGTGCCCATTCTGCCTAGAGAATGAGATGGTATGGAAGAGAGTGTGTCTCTGAGTGGAGGGGGGAGAAGAAGAGGAGGAAATGTTTGTCTTTGTCTTTATGTTATAACTTCATGGTAAATATTCCTTTGTAAAAGCTAATTGATGTTAATTGGTTAGTGCTAATTACTGGTACTTAACAATAAAGAGGAACACACCAGAATGGGGGATCAAGCCAACAGCATTGCAGAAAGCTAATTTGCTCTAGCTAAGCTAGAGAAAGTTGCCCCTAGGGTATCCCTGGAAACCAGAGGCGGAAGATGTAGGCAGCTTTCCTCTGGAAATAGGAGTCCAGAGGCTTCCTACAAATATAACTAAATACATATATCGGGGTGCCAGGGGGAAATTTTTAGGATTTATCTGAGGGAGAGATGAGAGGAGCACAGAAGACAGATGTGAATTGCTTCTGGAACAACTATAAAAAAGACGAGTGTAAAATCCCCATTAACTTTATTCTTGTACATATTCCTGCGACCTCTTCTACCACTGACAAATAATAACAGCAGTCATAATAATCTATATGTCCATACATAGCATAGTAGAGAGACATGTAGAAAGCTGGCCTTGTAGACAGGAAGGCCTGTGTTCAAGACCCAGGACCAAGCAGATTTTTTTTCACCTACCCATTTAAAAAGTTGCTTCTTGCTGCTTCTTCATCTTCCAAATGAGATCTCCAGAGACTATCCCTATGAGGATTCAGCATTACTTAGGACCTTGGGCTATCCTCATCACCTATTTTCTATCATATCCTCTCCTCCCTTCCACCTTTTACTATACTATAGCCAAACCAACATAACCATTGTCTTTGGAAAGGGACAGTCAATTTCCTCCCTTTTGCTACCTTCTCCATCTTTGTGACTTCCCAGACTCCTTCCCCTGTCTACTACTATCTTGTAAATATTGTCTCCTTTATTAGAATTTAAAATCCTTGATGACAGGGACTCATTCACTTTTGAATTTGTATCCATGTTTCCTAAGCACAGTGGTTTGTACCTACTATGTACTTTTCTTTCATTCTTTCAGACTAGGTATGTAATATAACCATGGCAAATTACAACCTTTCAGTGCCACAGACAGCCCTTTAAGACCAGAAGTTATAGGTAATTTGACAATCTGCATTAATGGAAGGAGTTTCCACATTGGAAATTTTCCTAATTTATGTTTTTGTTTTGTTTTGATTTTTTGTTTGTTTGCTTTTGCGGACGGCAGTTGGGGTTAAGTGACTTGCCCAAAGTCACACGGCTAATAAGAGTGTCAAGTGTCTGAGGCTAGATTTGAACTCAGGTCCTCCTGATTCCAGGTCTGGTGCTCTATTCACTGCACCACCTAGCTGCCCCAATTTTCCTAATTTATGAAATTCCATGACCAGAGCACATCTAAATAAAGTATTGTAAGGTTTTGAGATACATAGTGCAAGAATTAATATTCCCATTTTAAAGATGAGAAAAATAACTCAAAGAGAGTTAACATTCAGTTCTAAGCCTTTTGTGCCTAAACCCAGTATTCTTTTCATGTTACTATTTCAAATTAAGCATCAACTTCCAGGGGCTACAACTTCTACATAGGAGCCATGTGAGCCAAAGTGAGTCTTTTTTTCTTTCGTTTTGTTTTTGTTCACATTTTCAAAGTTGGAAATAGCATTTCACAACAGCAATAAAGCATTCTGCTCCAGTTTGGCTTTTCAGAAAACAGTAATTCACGAGTTACTAAGCAGATGGCTTATTTCCTCCATCTTCTTGCCTAAAAACACACTATGAGTGACTCAAAAGCACGTAACTCATGACCTATGGTGACTCATTACTCAACTACTGTGCATTTGTTTCGGCATTTATCACACTGTGGAGAGAGTATATTTAGATTTTACACTTTTTCAGTGGGTTGGTTTTAATATCCTGAGGAGGCTACAAAGCTAGGAAAGAATCTAGGGAGAGATGTTTTCATTTAGCAGGAATAAGGGATAGAATTGGAAACAGTGTATGTCACATTTTGATATATTTCTCCTCTCTTATCCAATCTTCTCAACACAAGCAGGATCTGCCCCTGCCATTATCCCACTTACATGACACAAAGCACAGCAGGCCTATATAAAAGCAAAGAACGCTCCTTGTTCTCTGCCTGAACTGTAGTTCGGCTGTAATTGGAACACAAGCTGGATTTTGGTGCTTCCATTCTTGCCCCCCTATTCACCCATGTCTATACTTCTAAGGGTGGCATGCCATCTCCTCTCTTCCTGCCCAGTGCCCAAGTCTAAAGCTGAATTTATATCACAAATTTAGGAGTTGAATCTTCCAACTCTATGGATCAGAGCATCAAAGGTATTTAATCCCCTCTGACAGATAAGAATAATAAGATACCTAGACCACTCAGTAAGGAGCCTCAGTTGTTGTCACTTGCTCACATAACCTGATCCCAAGCGGTCAGGCACCTAGAAAAACCCTCCATTAATTTAACTTTCTCACCTTTGTTATCCCCATCTGTCTTCTTTCCAGACCCCATAGCAAGTACCTGAAACAAATTTTCAGTGTCAGAATATGAATGTGAAAAGATTCTAACAATATACACTATTAAGGCTCAGTGAAACCATGGGACATAGCCTGCTGGGAATTAGAACCTAATGGGACCCTCTAGCATAGAGTATTAGAACAGTTATTATCAGAAAAAGCCCTAGAACCTAAATCTCCCTTCTCCCAAATCCAGGTTGTGTGTTTAGTTTCTTTTTGGCTTTATAGGAGTAAGGAATTATTCTGTTCAATAAAAAAAAAAAAACAACTCTCCCTTTCCTCTAAGGTCTGAATGCTGGAATGTATAAGGATACTACCTTTTTAAGGTTTTCAAAGGCAGCAACTGCAGCTAATGGATCTGCCAGCATCAAATACATTAAAAAGAAGAAGAAGAAGAAGTGAAGACTGTGATGGAAACACCAGTTCCTTGTCCTTGTAATTTGGTACATGTATCAAAAGTATCATTTTATTTCTAGTAAGCAGAAAAACACCAGTCTTCTATTCACATTTATTCAAATTCCAGACATTTCTTTGGCAATAAATTAACACTGGTTGGCATGGTATATTACATTTATCCACAACCAACTTTGGAAACACATGAGGAAAGCTCAGAGTAAAAAGTGAGCAGGGAAAGGATTAAAAAAGAAATTATCTCTATGTACAAGTATATAAATGGAAGTTGCCTTCTCCTCCTGTGTTTCCCCAGTGATTTGCCTTGCTGATGGTGTCATTCTTATCGTAATGCATTGTGCTGGGATTATAGTAAATATGTGCAGAAATTATATGTGGATGTGGAGCCAAATATAATTCCTATGAAAATTCTTTTCCAGCATGGAGTGACTTGTTTTTCAGATGCACAGAACTAACCTTATCTTTTGGCACTCAAAATTTCTGTGTCTCCCTACTACCCCTAG
The DNA here is from genome assembly GCF_028583685.1 of Petaurus breviceps papuanus. Lineage (NCBI taxonomy): Eukaryota > Metazoa > Chordata > Mammalia > Diprotodontia > Petauridae > Petaurus > Petaurus breviceps. The sequence continues at coordinate 10,660,059 of NW_027187368.1, read as the reverse complement.
AATAAAATATAAAGTCAGACTAGCATGTAATGGCCTTCACAATCTGACTCTGTCCTACCTTTCTAGCTTTGTTTTACATTTCTCTCTTCATATGCTCTATGTTCTAATCAAACTGGACCGGAATCCCTTACCAGTCTTCCCATTCTGCCATCTCTTGCCTAAATGCATTGAATATTATTCTCTCTCTTGTCAAGAAAACATTATCTTCACATTTTTATTGCAATCTTTCTTTTTGTTCAAGGCTAACTTAGCATAGGCATCACCTCTTTCATGCAGCCTTCTTGGATCCCCCAAATTGAAAGTCACTTTTCCATTCTCAGTGTTACATATGCAAATAAATATTTTAATTAAGAATTTGGCAGTCATCAAAAACATGAACATATTAGGAAAAGAAGATTATATATGAAGCCATCTAGAATGAACTGCTTTTTTTTTAATATACATATCAAATTTTAGTACAATAATCATTTTTATGATTTTTTGTGTCGGGGATTTATTATTTGACCCACTGATTCTTTAAAATTAAATTATTTTGACTCCATTTAAGGTATAAATTCTTCCTTTAAGACACATTTTATTGTAATTCTTATTGTTTTGTATTTGATAAAGAATGTATTTAATATTTCTGCTTTGCTACATTTGTCTGTTAGGCTTTTACATCCTAGTACATGTTCAGTTTTTGTAAAAATTTCTAAGAAAACCTGAGAAATGTATATATTCATTAGGTATTGATTCAATAATTTCCAGAGATCTAGCATTTCAAATTTTTACCTTATTTCTTTTTACTAGATTTGTTTAGGTCTGAAATAGTTACATTGAAGTCCTCATCTATTATAGTTTTACTCTCTCTTTATCCTTGCAATCTGATTAGTTTTTCTTTAAATGCTTAGATGTCATTTTGTTCAGTGCTCATATATTAATCAACTGTTCTTTTTTATTGCTTCAAGTACATTTGAGTGTATTGTAGTTTCTTTGCTTATTTCTTTTAACCATGTCTATTTTAACTATTACTTTTTCTGTTTATTATCATTGCCATTTCTGTTTTTTAATTGTTTGGGATATAATAAATTCTGTTCCAACCTTAAAGTTTAATCTGTCTCTACTTTGTTTCCATCATACTCTACTTTGTGTTGCACATATCTGTGTAGCAATCATATATGTTGATCTACCGATCTTCTCCTCCTTGTAGACCTAAGTTTCTTTAGGGTCATAAATGAATAATTTTTCATTTTTTGTATCCCTAGTATAATGCCTTGCCATAATAGGCACTTAATAAATGTTTATTGAAACAAATAAAATCAATAGGAATTACCTCATTATAGTTGATCCAGGTTCAATTATAATTCTCAGGATTCTTCTCTCTCATTATACCATTCCAGAGCTCACCATGCCCAGACCCAATTAAGATAATCTTATCTATATTTCCCCTCTCCTTGTGTAACCTTCAGGTTTCTGTTTCTTTTGTACATTTAATCACATTCCTCAGATTATTTCCATCTCTTCTACTCTTACCCTTATATAGTTTAGAAAATGTGCCTCAAAATGTGTATCTCTCCTAATGACTTTTTTAAAATTTCTGAGTCTATCTTTATTGTTTCAACATCTCATTACATCCCTTGTTAATTACAAGTATCACTTATCACCTCAGTACATCAAAAATAATAGCTTTTATTGTTTGCTTTTACTGGCCAGGCTCCACTGTTTTGGGCTCTGTGGAATTACTTCCACTAATTGTGATATGTTACTGCAACTCCAAGCTCATTAATGCACGAACTCTCTGCTTAGGATCCCCTGAGATGTGTGCACACACACATACACATGCATGTGTGTGTGTGTGTGTGTGTGTGTGTGTAAGGTCAGGGAGAGGCATGGAGAAGTGATGGTTTCACTGGGAAGCAGGAAATCCTGCTTCTCCTGGCTCTGTCACTTCCTTTCTCTTCTAGCCCTCTGTTACCATTGCTATGGCAGCTGCCATTTACACCATACATCAGGTTTTGCAAAGCAATTCATATTGGCCTTTATCATTTGAGCCTGACAACAATCCTGGAACTAGAGGATATTGTGATCCCTATACTACAGATATGGAAACTGAGGTTCAAGGGGGTTAAATGACTCATCTGGGGGTTATAAAGTTAGTGTCAGAGGCAAGATTGGAACCTAGGTCTTCATGACTTTAAGTCAAACATGACACACCAACACCTTTGAAGAAAGAAAATGAGCAGCTTTAACTAGATAACCTCCAAGGTTCCTACCAGCTTGAAAAGTCCACAGCTTTCTATCTCTCTTACAACCTAACTGGTTTATTTTTTAATCTTGTTTAAATTCCTTATTAATTTTTCCTTGGGCATTTCCTTTCCTTAAACAGCATAGCTCTAAGAGGAAGTTACACATGCTAAAGCTCCCTGCTTCCTCCATTTTTCTCACCTCACTGGGAACTCCTTTAGGCCCTGAAATTCCCTGGTCCTAATTTCTAAAATATATAGAGAACTGAGTCAAATTTATAAGAATACAAGTCATTATCCAATTGATAAACAGCCAAAGGATATGAACAGGTGGTTTTCAGGTGAAGAAATTAAAACTAGTTTTAGTCATATGAAAAAAAAATTTCTAAATTACTATTAATTAGAGAGATGCAAATTAAAACAACTCTGAGATCCACTTCACACCTATCAGATTGATTAATATGACAACAAAGGAAAATGATAAATGTTGGAGAAGATGAGGGAAAATTAAAACACTAATGCATTGTTGGTGGAGTTGTGAACTGATCCAAAAATTCTGGAGAGCAATTTGTAACTATCCCCCAAGGGCTATAAAACTCTGCATACCCTTTTACCCAGTAATGCCACTTCTAGGTCTATATACCAAAGAGATCATTTAAAAAAAATGGAAAAAGGACCTACATGTACCGAAATATTTATAGTAGCTCTTTTTGTGTTGGCCAAGAACTAGAAATTGAGGGGATGCCCATCACCTAGGGAATGACTGAACATGTTGTGGTATATGAATATAATAGGATACTATTGTGCTATAAGAAACAATGAGCAGGCAGATTTCAGAAAGACCTGGAAAGACTTCCATGAACTGATGCTGAGTGAAGTGAGCCAGAACCAGGAAACACTGTACACAGTAACAGCAACATTGTATGGTGATCAACGTTGATAAACTTAGCTCTTCTTAGCAATATAATGATCTAATATCATTCCAAAAGACTCATGATGGAAAATGCTACCCACATCTAGAGAAAGAACTAGGGAGTCTTAATGCAGATAGAAGCATGCTATTCTCTCTATCTTTTTCTTTCTCAAGTTTTCCCCTTTTGTTCAAATTCCTCTTTCACAACATGACTAATGTGGAAACATGTTTAATATGATTGTACATGTATAGCCCATATCAGATTGCATGCCATCTTGGGGAAGGTGGGGGAAGGTGAGAGAAGAGAGGAAGAAAAAAACTTGTAACTCAAAATCTTATAAAAGTGAATATTGAAAAGTATCTTTACATGTAATTGGAAAAAATGCTATTTGGGGAAAAGAGAAATTTCTACAATCACATGTCCTGTGAACCTGAGCAAGTGACTTAATGTCTGAGGTCCCACAGGTGATGAAATTTCCAAGATTAGAAATTGCAGAGAAAGTACCAACCTGCATTGGTAGAGAGGTGTACTCACCTAGGAATTCTCTATGCCAGTAAAATCATATCCTGATCCTAGCAACAACAATGAGTACTAGAAATAATGTAATAGCATAAGACTGGGATAAAGGTACATGATGAGAGGCTGAATTACTGCTAAAGAGTTTTCTCCTGCAGTGAGTGGGAAATTGGACTGGATAACCTCCTCTATGATCCATTCTTTTATATTTTATTTTTAACTTACTGAATAAAACAAGCATTTCCATAATATGGTATAATAAAAAGATGATTGTACATGAAACTTCAAATCTACTATGTAAACTTGCTGTTCCTTTAATAATATATAATAATCTTATCATCTGAATTTCCTCTTTTTCTAATCAAATTAATCAATTGTTTACCTATTCCCCTGCCCCATAAAACCAATTCCTGATCTTGTTTATTAATTCAGTGGATTTTTTGCTCTCAATTTTATTAATACCACATTTAATTTTTAGAATTTCTCATTTATGATCTATTCTAATTCTAATTTTCAAAATTTGTAACACCTATCTGCACACTCTAATGTGTGCTCTAATAAATTGACCCAGACTAAGTAGTAGTAGTAGGAATGCTGCTGCTACTACTGCTATTACTACTACTGCTACTACTACCACTACTACTACTACTACTAATAATAATAATAATAATAACTAATAACAAGAAGCATTTATAAAGAACATTAAGGTTTGCAAAAATCTTTACAAGCATTATCTCATTTTTATCATATAATAACCCTGGGAAGAAGGTATTATGATTGTCCCCATACACATTATTGCATTTGGTTTTCACAATAACCCTGTGAGGTAAGTACTATTATTATCTCCATTTTACAGATAAGGAAACTGAGATCAAGAGATCGGTTAAATGACTTGACTAGAGTCACATAGCTAACAAGTAAATCTGAGACAGGATTTGAATTTAGGCCTTCCTGACTCTAAGTCTAACTTTCCATCCACTGTGCCACCCATCTGCCTAAAGTATGTAAGTTTTGTGTACCCTGCTAAAGTATAAAAATCCTTCATGGCACTGATTGTCTTTTCTCTCTGCTATTCCTCATGTAGCCTAACTTGGGATTAGATGCTTGCTTATCAATTTAATAATTATTATTATACATTTAAATTATAATGTAATAAAAATAAATTACAAATTTGATCATTACAATTGTAAATAAATTCCATTATAAATGCCTGTGGATTGAATAATTGATCAGTTGATTGGATGAGTAGCTTTTTTATTTCACTGGCAACTGGATGCAGTGTTTGTTGAAGACATATCTAAATAACTTTCCTGAAGCTTGTGCCAGGTTGTACTTGCAGTAACAGGGGTTTTCATGTCCTGATTTGAACACTCATGGATCCTAAATAAAATAATATCCAAGCCTAACTTGCTCTGAATTGATTGAGAATCAGCTAAAGACTAGGGACATTTTTACTGTGGCATCTGATTTTTTTCTATGGCTTAGCAAGCAGGGTCAAAAGAGAGCAGCAACAAAAGCCCCTCCCTCTCAAAAATAAAAATGCAGAGGGTTAAGGGTTCCCATAAGACCTTTCAGATTCCAACTGCCATGGTTATTGATTAGGGGAAAATCCCTTCAGGGATGACTTTGACAAACACATCCTCCAGGTTCCAACAGCCCTTTAAACCCTTTCCCATATGGGAAGGAGTGTTGGCCAGGAGAGTCTAGCCAGACTTTCCCACTTGTTCAACATGGCTTTCTTCCACCCTCTCCTGATGACCAGAGTAGTGTGTTCCCTGCTCTAGCTTTGAGAAGGGAAAACAAGGCCCTTAGTACATGAATAGCCTTCTGCCTGAAGACTCATATCCATGAGAACTATCCGCTGGCAGTCAGGGTAAATCAGAGGCCCAAGCATGGGACAATCTGAAAACTCGCTGGGTTCTCTATTCCCTGTCTTTTCTACTTTCATGTTCCAACACTTCTCTGACTGATGGAAAGGACTGTGGTAAGAGGAGAATAGTGTCCAAGAGGAGGATCACCTAAGAACTGTGTGTGAGACAAGTAAAAGACAAAAAGTATGGGGTAAGTGGCATACAATGTGTCCCAAAACATTGCTGGAAAGGCTCTAGGATGGTGGCTGGGTAGGACAAGGGCACTAAGAAGAATACAACAGAATTCATTTGTTGGCTTGCTATATAGTATCTTCTTATTTTAACTCATTATTTTTGCTGGCTAGGTACTGCAGTCAATTTTATATGTTGCTAAAAGATTACAGATGTTGTCAGTAGTGCTCTCTAAATTGTCTTGCTTTGGTTCATAGTCCTGATTACTCCATGCTAGTTTTAGCTTTGTTTCAAAGACTAGGGAAATAATGATAGTTGGGGATACTGCATTTCAGGCAGGATCCTACTAAACTAGAGAGTGAACCAAGGAAGGGGGCCAAGGTACCTCATGATTATGCCTTTGAGTTGAATGAAATAAAGAAGAGAGGACATAAATAGGACATGATGTTTTCTTCATATTTGTGGAGCTGTAATGTGAAAGAGGGATTAAACTTATTCCGTTCAGTCAAAAAGGAAAGAATGAGGAGAAGCTGGTGGAAATTTCAAAGAGATTCATTTAGCCTTGATGTAAAGAAAATCTTTCTAATAATGGTCGGTCAATACTTAAACATTTACTAAGCACCTACTATGTGCTAGGCACCAAAGATTCAAAGAAAGGCAAAAGACAGTACCTGCTTTGTAGGATCTCACAATCTAATGAGGAAGATAATATCCTTCTTTGTGCTAGGCATTGTGCCACTTGCTGGGGGTACAAAGAAGTGACAAATCTGCATACAAATAACACATGCAGAATATGTTACACATAAAGGGAAACCAGGAAAGGTTTCTTGCCCAAAGTGGGATTTTTACCAAGATTTGAAGGAAGACAAGAGGTGATGAAGAGGAAAGGAATTCCAGGTAACAAACAACTATACACACACAACCTATATACTAGATAAATTGGAGCTTATCAACAGAAGGAAGGCACTAGAATCAAGGGAGATTGGTAAAGACTTCTTGTGGAAGATGGGATTTTGTCTGGGACTTGAAAGGAGTCAGTGAATCCATTAGCCAGAGAGGGGGAGGGATAGCATTCCAGTCATGGGGGTTAGGTAGTGAATATGCCCAGAGTCAGGAGATGATATGGTTCATTTGAGGAATAGCAAGGAGGCCAGTGCCATTATATTAGTGTGTGTGTGTGTGTGTGTGTGTGTGTGTGTGTGTGTAGACAGGGAGGAGGATGTTTAAGAAGTGTAGTAGTATTTCAATACAGTAAAGTGTAAAGAGACTTGAGAGGTATATGATGGGAGGGAAGGTTACACAGGGCTTTAAATGTCAAACAGGATTTTATATTTGATCCTGGAGGTGATAGGGAACCGCTAGAGTTTATTGAGTAGGAGATTAACCTTTGGACTTTTGCTCTTAGAAGATCATTTTGACAGGTGAGTGGAACATAGACTATAGTGGGAAGGAACTTAAGGCAAGGAGACCTACCAGCAGGCTATTGCAAAAGTTCAGACATGTTCTGGGCTGGTGTCAATGTCAAAGGCAAAAAGGGGCTATAGGTGAGATAAGTTACAAAGGTAAAACAGACAGGACATGGGATATGGAGGGTGAGAGAGAGTAAGGAGTACAGGATGGCACCTAGGTTACAATCCTGGCTGACCAGGAGGAGGATGATCCCTTGATTGTAGGGAAATTAGGAAAAGGGGAAGGACTTGGAGGTGAAAATATTAGTGCAGTTTTGTATTTATTGAGTTTAAGTTGTTTATGGGATATAATTGCTCAAAAGTGGAAGGGCCTGATTCATCAGGTAGAAGGTTCACTCTCACTGGAGAATAAGTAAAGCCTGTATAATCCAAGCAGGGGTTCTTAATCTGGGGCCCATGATTTTTTTTTTCCTTAATACAGACAGTTCTCACCTTACGTAAGTGGAAAATTCTGAAAAACTCTACATAAAGTGATTTTTATGTAATGTGAATTTGTTTCTGGATGTGAAGAATGGAGGGAGGCATGGGACTGGGAATAAGGAGAGCTAAATTTAACTCCTGGCTTTGCCCCTTTTGGGAAGCAATCTTGTCGCTTTTCTGGGCCTCATTTTCTTCATCTGTAAAATTAGGGGTATGGAATAGATGGTCTCACTGCCTGTGCTTATTCTTTTTTAAATGATTTTTTTAAAATCAATAACTTACATAAAGGTACAGATGGTATACTTATTAAAACAGGAGACCATACAAGACTGAGAGGTATAGCTAACCTATTGGATGACAGAGGAAGGATTAAAAAAAAATCTTGCTGGGAAGAACACTGGGCTGAAGTTTATTTAATAAGATTAAATTTAACAGGGATACATTAAGGTCTTACACTTGGGTTTTTAAAAATCATCATCATATTGATTTGAGAAATGCAAATCAAAACACCTCTTAGGTACCACATCTCACCTGTCAAATTGACTAACATGACAAAACATGAAAATGATAAATGTTGAAGAAGATGTGAAGAAAGTGGAATACTAATGTATTGTTGGTGGAGTTGTGATTGATCCAACCATTCTGGAGAGCAATTTGGAACTATGCTGATAGGGCTATAAAATGTGCATACCCTTTTCCCAGCAATACCACTTTTAGGGCTGTATCCTAAAAAGATCATACAAATGGGAAAACGATCCATATGTACGAAATATATTTATAGAAACTCTTTTTGTGGTGGCAAAGAATTGGAAATCAAGGGGATGCCCTTCAATTGGGAAATGGCTAGACAAGTTGTGGTGTATGAATGTAATGGAATGCTATTATGCTATAAGAAATGAGCAGATGGACTTCATATTTACCTGGAGAGGCTTATATAAACTGATGCTAAGTGAGGGGAGCAGAACCAGGAGAACATTGTACACAATTAGAGACATATCGTATCTGTGATGACTAATTTTGATACACTGGGCTCTTCTCAGCCCAGGTTATAAGACAACTCCAAAGGACTCATGATGGAAAAGGCTATCCACATCCAGAGAAAGAATTACAGAGTCTGAATGTGGATTGAAGCAAACTACTTGCTCTCTCTCTGTTTCATTTGGTTTTGTTTTGTTTCTCCTTCCTTGTTCATTCCATCGGTTATAATTCTTTACAACTTAATGTGAAGCTATGTGTAGAACCTATATTGAACTGGATGCCCCCATTGGGAGGGGTATGGGAAGAAGAGAGGGGAGGACAAATTTGGAACTCAAAAAGTTGTGGAACTGAATGTTGTAAACTAAAAGTAAATAATTTTTTTTCAAAGAATCATCTTCATTAGTATTAGTAGGCCAAGGAATAGCTAGATAGTTTGGCGGTTAGACAGTGAGTTTAATATGTCAGTTGCATGCTATAACAACTAAGAACGTTGATTATAGTCTAGGCTGAACTAAGAGAGAGGCATAGTGTCCAGGGCATGAGAGGTGAAAGTCCTCTTATAATTTGCCCTTTGTCGGATCACAAGTGGAGCATTGTGTTCAGTTCTGGGTACCACAGTTCAGAGAAGACTAAAATTTGGAAAGTGTCTATAGGAGGGCAACCAAGATGATGATAAACCTCAAATTCACGCTATGTGAAACTTTGTTGGAGGAATTAGGGATAGTCAGATTAGGGAAAAAAAGGACTTAAAGTGGACGTGTTAACTATCTTCAAGAATTTGGGAGGCTGCCATGTGGAAGTTAGACTAGTTCTGGTTGGTCCCAGGGGGAACAAGGAGGAGGAACAGATAGAAGTTCTAAAGGGTTCTGTATAAACTTGGTGTTGGGCAAAATTTCCTAAAGATTAGAGCTCTTTAAAAGTGGAATGTGCTTCCTTAGGAGATAGTAGGTTCCTTCTCATTACAGGTCTTGCAACAAAGAAAAAATGATTATTCATTAGGTGTGTCAAAGAAGAGATTCTTATTCAAACATGGGCTGGATCAGATGGCCTCTAAGGTCTCTTCCAACTCACAGTGATTGGCACATAAAAGGCACTTAATGTTTATTGGTTGATTGAGTCTTTGACCTCTCTGGTCTTTTCAACTCTAACATTATTATATGTTCTAACTGTCTATGTTGTATATTTCTATCTTCTATATTCTATGATGACTCTCAGTTCTGATGTCCTATGGGCTAATATTTTTTGGTTACTTTTACCCTAGTTTTGCACACCAAGACCAAGGAATGGAAATACCTATTAGTCACATGGAACTCCTCTGGATGACTTATATAGAAACCACATAAACAAAATGAACATGGAGGTGGATGAAAACATCCTTGGGATTTGTAACTGGTCAGAGTATTTCCAAAGTGAAAGCCAGCATCCAGACAAAGCCAGGAAATTCTTGGACAAGTGCTCTTGGGACCAAGGCATCATCTCTCCAGAGTGGATCAAGGCTTAGGAAAAGCAAAGCAGGAGACACCCATATTTTCTTTGGTTTCCTGAAATCACACCCAATCATAGTCCTTTTTATTAACTTCCAAGACTTCATTGCAGAGAAAGGGCAGGAAAGGGCTCACCTATTACCTTTGACTATCAGGAGTCGGGCATGTTGCACCAGTGGGCTGGACTCTGCCACATATGCAGTGCTTTGGTAAAGAAAAGCAAAAACCTTAAGGCACCAGTTCTCGCCCACACTGTGTGCTGATTAGCAGGCCCTGGCCAATTTGAGATCAACCCGGGATCAAGGCACAAGGCCTAGAATGCCAGAGGACCAGGCGTGATTCTCCTCTGTAGAAATAGCAATTAGGCTCATCAAGGAAGGAACGAAGGGGAGGACTTGGCTCTGCCCTTGGAAAGTGTTTGTATGGGAACATAAACATAGCAATATGTGTGCTATCAGAAGAAACTCCAGGGAAAAATGAGGGCACTTTATATTTTCTTGCAATTGAGTTACATTTTGTTGAGTTTTACTGAGTGACAAATAATCCATTTTTAGCTTTTATGTATCTCTATGATCTTTTGCTCAGAGTATGATCAACACTCATTTGTGTTGATGGCCTGTGTGCAATGGCTTCTGGGAAAAATCCATTTTTCAGCTGCTCTTTTCCTCCATGCCTAGAGACAAGAATTAAAATAAAACTGAAGGCTTCTGTCCTCTGGGACTACTGCTTGAGAAATGAAATAGGACTTTGGCAAACTATTTCATTAGCTTGCATGACTCTGTAAAGGAGTTCTAGCAGAGGTCAAGAGTAGGCAAAGTGGCAAAAACCAATAGAAGTTGTCTAGTAAGGTTTCACCAAAGATAAATTCAAATTTATTTTTTAATGTTTTCAGAAAAAAATTATATGTATGTAATTCTACATATGCATGCACATATATAATAAAGAACTAGATTGACAGATTAATGCATTCTTAATGTTATGTCACTTTCTGTGCCTAGCACAGTAAACAGTGACCTTTGTGAAGGGAACATAACACAAGACCATGTAGGTCATGGTACCATAGATTTGAAGATGGAAAAGACCTTAGAGGTCACTCAATCCAACCACTTCATTTTTTCTTATGTGAACAGACTGCTTCTGGATCTATATACAGATATAGCCCTCAAGGCCCTTATATTATAGTTGTGCAGCAAAAGAGCACCCTCCTGCCCCTTTCTGTTGAACAAAAGAAATCAGTAAAAGGCAAGAGACCCTTTCTGAAATTTTTGCCTTTGGGCTCACATCCTAAGTCCTTAGCTTCACATTTATCTTCACATTTATAAGCTTCCTGTTATCTGTTTTTATAACCTGTATTCCCTAACATATATGTTTCTCTTGAATCAGACTTTTCACTGTCCTCCCTGTTAGATTGCCCCTTGGGAAATTAGGTTTACAGTTGTGGTGATTAAGGATAATTAATGAGACTGGAGGGAGAAATATCCCAGAAAAAAAAGGGACCGTCCTCTAATTTGTGACCCAGTAAAGTCATCTCTATGCTGTTCTGAGTCAAGCCATGGAGACATCAAGCCAAGGCAGAGTTCACAGGATAATGAGTTCCAAGGGCCAGGTGGGAGCAGGAAGGGATTCATAGCAACAGTTACCAAGCTAGAGAATTCATCACAGAGCTGGTCAGAGGAAATACATCATGACAAGGAATAGTAGGTGTTAGTGAAAAGTTTATTTCTCTCAGCGTCTATGCCTGTGACAGGACCAGGACTACACTTAGAGAAACCTCAAATTAGAATGAGTTGACTCAGGAGGTTATGGGTTCCTTTTACTGGAATTTTTCAGGCAAAATCTGGATATCCACTTGGCAAAAGACCTTGCAGAAGGATTCTTAGCTCTGAGAATTTTTGATCATGCCTTTTCCTTGATGATAATATGCTGGCCATACTCTTTCCTTGCACTATGACATTGATGTCATCAAATGGCAAATGATCATCCCACTATGTGACACGCTCATGCCTGTTTTAGTTTGACCACTCAAGCAATTCCTCATCTTCATCCTTGTGTTTCCAAACTCCTTTAATGTCTGTCATGCCTTCCCCCACCGTGGAGTCTTCTTTTCAAAGCGGTGTTTCCTTTCATTAAATTTCTAGAGCTTTGAGTATCCCTGCCCTTCATGTGCTGCTTTATCCTCTACTGTTTGGGGGATTCTGGGATGGGTCTAAGCTATCCATATCCCTTAATACCCCCATCAGATCCTTGCAATCAGACATGTGCCTCATGATTTTGTATTTCTTATAGGTTAGACAGTCAGCAGATGCTTACTGATTTGAATTGAAGGGATGAGGTTCACTGAATCGCAGAGGCCATCTATTTTACAGAGCATCATTGTAGCATCCCGCAGTATTTGTTCAGTCTTTATTTATTGAGTGGAAACCTACTCGCTCCCAGGGCAGTTCACACCACTTTTGGATAGCACTGATTGTTAGGAAGATTTTCCTGTACACTGAGATAAAATCTGCCCCCCCCCTTTTTTTTTTTGCAATTTTGACAATTTTTTTGTTTATCTCTGCCACTTATAAGTCTAATTTTTCTTCTATTTCTCCTTGAAATATCATAGCTATGGTAACACGCCACATGCACCAGATCTTCTAGGTCATGGTACTATAGATTTGAAGACAGAAAGGACCTTAGGTGTCACCCTGAAAAGTGATAAAAGTAATAAAAGTGGTAAAAGTATTAAAGGGGAAAAGTGATAAAGGTAATAATTGAGCTCATTAAATAAAATGGCAAACTATTTTGCATCTTCTATATTGTTTTTGAAAAATACAGACCTATTTTTATGAAGCAGTTACCGTGATTTAGACAGCCACTAATTCTGCCTCAATATAGCTAGTTATTTTGGGTGCTTTAAAAAAAATAGGGCAAATCTCCTTAAAAGTAATGCCATCGGAGTGAAAAAAAAAATCCCCATGCAGCAATGACAAATTCCCAGGAGCTAGTGAATTTCCATTTAATTTCATAAAAAATTCAATACATCCAATTCCCATGTAGCATAATTGAAATCAGCATCGGAGAGATATTGACAGAAGACTGAGATAGTGGCTTGAAGTAGTTTTATACTGATCAACACAGATACATCTGAATTTTATTTTAGATGTTCTTTTAATCACTGCTTAAAGGACTGGCACTGGCAATAATAATAGGGCTAGGCCTTCCTTGGGAAGCTGCCTTGGGTGGCTTAATGAATGGCAACCTAATTATATATTGAATTGGTTCACTCTTGAGAGCCCTTTCCCCATGAAAGAAAATGGCATGCCTCGTTTTGGTCTTCCTATGCAAATACCACTGACTCACACTAGACTATAAATCTCTCTTGTGGCCTTGCTTACCAATTGGAACATTTTTATTCTTTTGTACTCCCACGTATTGCTTTTTAGACTTTTAAAAACTGACCTAAGAACTCATATGATTTAATAAAATTAAACTTTTACAGAAAAATCTAGAGGAATTTTATTTCTCTTAAATGGCAACAAATTGTAGGCATCATCTTTATAATGTAGAATTCTATTTACTAGCTGACCAACACTTTACAATTTTCCAAATATTTGTTCCTGCGTTATATGATTTACAGTAATACTCTGAAGTAAGTGCTAGAGGCATTATCATCATACTTTAGAAACAAGGAAACTGAGCTTCATAGAATTTAAATGATTGGCCCATGGTTTCACACATGAGTAATGCATTGCAAATACAGGATTTAAATAAGATATTCCTGACTCCAAGTACAGAACTCTTCCCATTATATCACACTGGCTTTCATTAAAAGCTTCAAACATTCTTGAAAATGAGGAACTTTTCATGTTCCCCAAATACTACAGACAAGTGAAATGATATTTGGAACAAAGAAGGAGACAGCACTCAGACCGGGCATAGAGTTATCTGTTTCATTCTGGGTTTAGCATATTTAAGTAGATTAACAAATGAGACCATCCCAGAACAATAGACTCAGAGTCCTAGGTCTGATATTAACTTTCTTATCTTGGGTTAATATCTTTCCTTCTCTGGATCTCAGCTCCCCCATCTACAAAATGAAAGGGTTAGATTAGTGAGGTTTCTAAGACCTCTTCTAGCTACAACAATCTATGATTTCATGATTCTGTGGTTACTAGATTGAAACTAGGTTTGGTAAATGTTGTCTTTCTAAAAATACTACTTGAGGGATAAACTAATGCAGCTATGCACATTAATAGAGAGTTAGTGAATAAAGGACTCTGTGGAAAAAAACAGATTTAACAGCAGAAGAATGGGGCTCTCATATAGGCTCTATTTATTATCTATGTGACCTTGGTTAAGATACTTCTCTTCTCTGGACCTCAGTTTCTTCAGCTATAAAATGAAAGGGTTGTTTTTGCTGTTTTCTAGGGACTCCTCAAGTTTTAAAACCCTGTGGTCACTATTTCTTTACGTGAGACAAACATTTTTGAATGTTTAACGAGGCTGTTGAAACTCCCAGGTTAACCAAGGTGTTACTGTATTGGCCTCAGCTCATTCTTTTCCTCAATTCTTAATGTAGAAATTTGAACACTTAAATGCAATATTCTCCCGGTTTGTGAAATTCCCTTGGTAATTAACACACCTTCCCTTTTGTATCTCTGTGAAGGTGAAGACAGCAAGTAATCTCTAGTATATATTTACCATACTCCATTTTGTAAAGTCTTTCTCTTTTTTTTTTAATACTGCCTCATCCCAAATCTCAGTAACCATAATCTGTGTAAAGTTCCTCTACAAACAAATCAATTGTTCCTCATTTCTCTCCTTCTTTCCCCTCCCCCTTTCATTTCCTTTCTCCATGTCTTTACCTATCCTTTCCCTTCCCTCCCTGACCCCACCTGGCCACAACTTCAGTTGCTAAGTGAGCAAGTTTGTACACCTTTCCTGGTAGCTTGTCTTTGCATTTTTCTTGGCCTTCTAAAAGACTCCTCATGACCTAGTAGATTTCTGGTCTCACGTGCAATCATCTTTTTTTTTATTATACTATGTTATGGAAATGTTTGTTTTATTCCATAAATTAAAAATAAAGTAAACTTATAAATAAAATAAAAATTACAAATTTTTAAAGTTAAAAAAATAAGTCCTCATGCTTCTCTTCATTTTCCTCCCTTTTTCTTGCTTTCTTCCCCTTCCTTTCCCCTCCTCCTCTTTCTCCATTTCTCTTCTGTTCCCTTCCTTTTCTTCCTTTTCCTCTTCTCCTCTTCCTCTTCACCTCCTCTTTTTTTTCTTCTCCTCTCTTTCTCCACACTATGGCAACACAAAGCAGGAAAAAGTTTGGAAAGCTTTGCCCAGTCTTTTCATTCCTAGTAAATAGATGAGCAAAATATTTTCTCTCCCACTGACGATGATCCACTGCAAAAAGTTGATAAAAATATTAAACCTTTACCAATGACCATCACAGTAAATGGCCAACTGCTCAATTTGCAAGGGAACAGTTAATTTCCTCAAGCCTTTTTTAAAAAATTATTTTATTTTCAGATTTATGGAATAAAACAAACATTTCTATAACATAGTACAATGAAAAAGGTGATCTCACATGTAACTGCAAATCTTCTCTGCACGACCTGCTATTCCCAAGATTCCTGAGGGCTCTGAGAAGCCAAGTGAATGAAGATAAGCAGTAGTGAAGATATGGAAAGGAAATGCATTCTGTTCAGTCAAGGCAGGCAGAAGGGCTGGGCTGAGAAGAGATGAGACTTACCAAAAATGATTTTAAAACAGCTGATTGGCAAGAGTCTGGAACCTTTGGAATTTCTTTGCATGGGAAGGAGCTAAAGGGGAGGCTCATGCTGATCTGTTCCCACATGTTGGGTCAGTGTCTGAAAACAGGGTGTGTTAAGAGAGAACAGGATAAGATATCACAACCTTTGGGGCCAGGAAAGCCCCTGGAACAATTTCTCTGGAGAGATGGCCTCAGACTTTGTTTGGGTAACTCTGGAGAAGCAGGGGAGAGAAGTGGTAAACACATGAACTTATGATGAGGAAAGCCCCCTCATCCCAGGACAATTGTTCCTCTCTGGAATTTACAGAATTCCATGGGAACCAAAGTGAATGTTGGGCTCAGTCATACACAATGAGTTCTGATCCTTTCCAATAGCAAGCTGGGGTTGAAAGAGCATCACAGCCCTGAGAGTACGTACCCAGGCCCAGTCCTAACTTCACGTTCTAGCTATTTGATTTATCTTTTGGTC
Source organism: Petaurus breviceps papuanus (assembly GCF_028583685.1). Taxonomy (NCBI): domain Eukaryota; kingdom Metazoa; phylum Chordata; class Mammalia; order Diprotodontia; family Petauridae; genus Petaurus; species Petaurus breviceps. Next base: position 10,643,784 of record NW_027187368.1, on the reverse strand, counting down.
CAGAGTGGCCAAGTGAGGCAATAAGGAAATAAGGGCCTGTACCAGGCTCATGGTAATATCAGAGGAGGATATATATGATAGACATTATGTAGGAAAAATCAACAGGTCTTGGAAACAGACCACATAGAGGTAGTTAGAGTGAGGAGTTGAGAATGACACCTACATGGTTGAGCCTGAGTGACCAGGAGGATTGTAGTATGCTCCGCAGTAATAAGTAAGTTAGGAAGAAGGGAGGGTTTGGGGGAAAAGATAAGTTCTGGAGATGTTGAGTGTATGTCTATGGAACATCCAGTTCAAAAAGCCTAACAGGCAAATAGACCAGAGGTCAGAAAAGAGCTTAGGGCTAGACAAATAAATCTGAGAATTATTCACATAGGGATGACAATTGAATCTAGGGGAACTGATGAGATCACCAAGCCAAATAGCATAGAGGAAAAAGAGAAGAAGGGCCAGAGGCCGAGAGTTGGGGGATACTCATAATTAGTGGGATGACACTCCAGCAAAGGAGATGGAGGAGTAGCTAGACAGATAGGAGGAGATCCAGGAGAGCACCCTGTTATGGAAGCCTAGAGAAAAGAGACTGTCAGGGAAAAGAAGGCAATTAGTAGTACTGAGAGCTGCAGAGAGGACGAGGATTGAGAAAAGGCAATTAGATTTGTTATTTAAGAGAGAGTTGAAGAAAGCAGTTTCAGTTGAATCATGAGGCCAGAAGAAAGACTTTAGACTTGAGAAGAGAGTGAGAGGAGAAGGAAAGGGAAAGAAAGTACTTATTTTTTTCAAACAAATAAATAAATGTCTTTATTAATTTATTTGTTCACTTTGAGTTTACAAGATTCAGTTCCCCATTTCTTTGAGTTTCAAATTTTCTCCCCCACCCCCCCATGGCAGCATACAATCAGATACTTTCACATTAGACATTGGTCAGGTTGTAAAGGATTGTAACAGATGGAATGAACAGTGGGAAAGAGGAAACCAAACCAAATAAGAAAGAGAAAGAGAGCAGGTAATTTGTTTCAATCTGCATTCAAACTCTGTTCTTTCTGGTTCTTCCTCTGAATGTAGACGTCTCTCTCCATCATGAGTCTTTTGGAGTTTACTTATAGCCCTGCATTTCTGAGAAGAGTTCGGTCTATCAAAGTTGGTCATCACACATATGTTGTGTCTGTAATTGTGTACAAATTTTTCCTGGTAATGCTCTTTTCACTCAGTATCAGTTTGTATAAGCTCTCCAGGTAGATATGAAGTCCATCTGCTCTTCATTTCTTAGGGTGCAATAATATTCCATTACATTCATATATCATAACTTGTTTAGCCATTCCCCAATTGATGGGAATCCCCTTAATTTCCAATTCTTTGCCACCACAAAAAAGAGCTGCTATAAATATTTTTGTACACATGGGTCTTCCTCCCACTTCTATGACCTCTTTGGGATACAACCCTAGAAGTGGTATAGCTGGGTCAAAGGATATGAAATTTCTTATAGCCCTTTGGGCATAGTTCCAGATTGCTCTCCAGAATGGTTGGGTCAGTTCACAACTCCATCAGCAATGTATTAGTGTTCCAATTTTTCTATATCCTCTCCAGCACTTATCATTTTCCTGTTTTGTCTTCTTAGCCAATCTGACTGGTGAGATGTAGTACCTCAGAGTCGTTTTGATTTGCATTTCTCTAATCAATAGTGATTTAGAGCACTTTTTCATATGTTTATAGATATCTTTAATTTCTTCCTCTGAGAACTGTCTGTTCATATATTTTGACCATTTATCAGTTGGGGAATGACTTATATTCTTGTAGATTTGACTCAATTCTCAGTATATTTTAGAAATGAGCCCTTTATCAGAGACATTGGTTGTAAAAATTCTTTTCCAATTTCCCATTTCCCTCTTAATATTGGTTACATTGGCTTTGTTTGTACAGAAGCTTTTCAGTTTCATGTAATCAAAGTTATCCATTTTACATTTTATAATGCTCTCTAATTCTTGTTTGTTCATGAAGTCTTCCCCTCTCCACAAATCTGACAGGTAAACTATTCCTTGCTTTCCCAGATTGCTTACAGTATCATCCTTTATACCTAGATCAAACACCCATTTCAACTTAATTTTGGTATATGGTATTAGATAATGGTCTATGCCCAGTTTCTGTCACACTATATTCCAGTTTTCCCAGCAGTTTTTGTCAAATAGTGAGTTCTAATCCCCGGAACTGGGGTCTTTGTGTTTATCAAAGACTAGATTATTATAGTCATTGACTGCTGAGTCTCATGTATCCAATCTATTCCATTGATCCACTGTTCTATTCCTCAGGTAGTACCAAGTACTTTGATGACTGCTGCTTTATAGTGCAGATTAAAATCTGGTAGCTAGGTCACCTTCCCTAGCATTTCTTTTCATAAATATCCTTGATATTCTGGACCTTCTATTCTTCCAAATGAATTTTGTTACTATTTTTCTAGGTCTATAAAGTATTTTTTTTTGGCAAACTGATTGGTATGGCACTAAATATGTAATTTAAATTAGGTAAAATTGTCATTTTTATTATATTAGCTCAACATAGCCATGAGAAATTGATGTTTTTCCAATTCGTTAGATCTGACTTTATTTGTGTGAAAAGTGCTTTGTAGTTGTGATCATATAGGTCCTGGGTTTGTTTTGGCAGGTAGATTCCCAAATATTTTATAATGTCTACAATAACTTTAAATGGGATTTCTCTTTCTATCTCTTGCTGTTGAATTTCATTAGAAATATATAAGAATGCCAAGGATTTATGTGGGTTTGTTTTATATCCTGCAACTTTGCCAAATTTATTTATTGTCTCAAGTAATTTTATGTCCTAATACATGGTTATTTTTGTGTATGTGCCATGTACCACTGAGAAGAAAGCATATTCCTTTTTATCCCTATTCAGTTTTCTCCAGAGATCTATCATACGTACCCTCTCTAAAATTCTATTCACCTCCTTAACTTCTTTCTTGTTTATTTTGAGGCTGGATTTATCAAGTTCAGAGAGGGAGAGATTAAGGTCCTCTACTAGTATTGTTTTGCTACCTATTTCTTCCTTTACATAATTCCCTTACCTTCTCCTGTAGAAATTTGGGATGCTATACCACTTGGTGCATATATGTTAAGTAATGATATTGCTTCATTCTCGATGGTGCCTTTTAGCAGGATACAGTTTCCTTCCTTATCTCTTTTAATTAGATCAATTTTTGCTTGTGCTTTATCTGAGATAAGGATTGCTACCCCTGCTTTTCTTTTTTTTTACTTTAGCTGAGGCTGGCTGCCCCAGGATTATGGTTTTTAATCCATTCTGTTATCTGCCTCTGTTTTCTGGGAGAGTTCATTCCATTCACATTCACAGTTATGATTATTATCTGTCTCTTTCCCTCCATCCTATTCCTTCCCCTGTTTATGCATATATTTTTCTCCCCTTCTTCCTTCCCCTCCTTAATAGTTTTCCTTCTGGGGCAGCCAGGTAGCACAGTGATTAAGAGCACCGGCTCCAGTGTCGGGATGACCTGGATCAAATCTGGGCTCAGAAACTCAGCACCACACCCAGAAATAACTGGCCATGTAACCTTGAGCAAGTTCCTTAACCCCGATTGCTTTAAAAAAAATAGTTTTCTTTCTGACCACCACCTCCCTCAGTATTCCCTTCTTATCAGCCCACCTCCCTTTTCCTCCTCTTCCCCCATACTTCTTCCCTCCCTTCTAACCACCCCCCCTTTTGTAACCCTTCCCCCCTCATACTGCCTATATGATATTTTTATATTTAATGTAGTATGTTATTTCTCCTACACAGCAAGAGAGATAGGAACAAATCTTATGCAATGCTCCTCTCCCTCTCCTCTTTCCCTCTATTGTGATACATTTTGTCTCTTCTCTATAGAATCCTATGCTTAACTGGTTGTGTTATTCCCTCATTGCACCAGAACCAATGAGGGAAAAGCTCATATAATACTTATCTCCCTCCTTTTTTCCTCTTTATCTGTCTCTGTCTGTCTCACCCCTCCCCCCCACCTTCTTTCTCTCTCTCAAATACAGGAAAGGGGCCAACATCAAAATGAAGAGCAATAGAGATCTCCCTCTATAGGCTCAGCACAAAAATTTATTTTGATTCATATAAATCCAAATCTATAAACTTATCCCCAATGAGAACACTTAAGCAGCTGACTTCAACCTCAATGAGGAATGATTGGGCTGGCCATGCTTAAGCAGGTATCTCCTATCCTCTCAATACGATTTCCAATGAGCATGTCTACCCCTTAGATGAGCAGATACAGTCAGTTAAGAAAGGCTCACTGTCCTATGAACCCATCAAATTGATCAATATACTTCCCCCTGATTAGCTAATCCTCTACATTTTTAAACAGACATTATCTTATTCCAATTTAATTTAGGTGCCTTTTTAGGGCAAGGTGTTGCCTTTTCACATGTGAGAAGTTTGCTGTTAAAAAGGACAGAAAGCAAGCCATTATGTGAAGAAAAAAAGGATTAAATCAAAGTCTGAAGTGTTATCCTTTTTATATGTGAACATTTCAGTTGCTGAAAGGGGTGGAAAAAGTGTTGGGGCACACTCAAAATGTGAGGGCAGTCACCAAAGAACCTGTTTGAGGGTAAAGAAATAACTCAAGTCACAGAACATTGTGCTTCTTTAGGTTTTTGCATCTGACTGTTTTTATAGAGTGTGAGACGTCCAAATTCACAAAACTGGAAATCAAATAGCTGTTTGGAAAATTTTTCGATTATGTCTAACTCTTGATGACTCTGTTTGGGGTTTCCTTAACAAAGATACTGGAGTGATTTGCCATTTCCTTCTCCAGCTTATTTCAAGGTGAGAAAACTGAGACAAACAGATTTAAGTGACTTGCCCAGTGTCACACAGCTAGTCAGTAGCTAATGTCTGAGGCGAGATTTGAACTCTGGAAGATAAGTCTTCCTGACTCCAGGTTCAGTGCTCTGCGCACTATGGCGCCACCTAATGGCCCTGTTGGGAAATACAGGAAGATTAAGTTAGGATTGTTGGTTGCTTAACTTAACAGAAAGTTGAATCATAAGGGAAAGAAGAATCACTGACAATCGGAAAGCTCTGGTTTGAGCCATTAGAGGCAGTGAAGAAATCACCAGAATCATGGACAAGAGGAACAGTCTAGAAGTCAACAGGAGATTGCAGGCAGAAGGAGCAGGCACTTGACAGACAGGAAGGCTTCAGCTGTTGTAATTGGGAGAGTGCTAATTAGAAGAGAAACATCTTTATGTAGTGGTTGAAAACTGGGACATGCTGAGGAAAGGGACACTGAACTGCTGCAGTTTCAACTATTATTGTTCAGAAGTAATTGTTTATTGTTGGGAAGAAGTGAAGACTCTCAGAGGTATCTGGTTGCTTTTTGTTTCTCACTCTGAATTAAGAAGGAGAAACAAAAGAGGAAAGATACACTTTGTAATGGTTTTGCTTTAGACATAGAATGAAAACTGATTGGTTGATATCAATACTTGATATATATGTACCAAAAGACATGATAAGTAAATACTTTTTGTTTAAGAAAAGCTAAATGAGGTTTAGCAAGGTCAGTTAAACAGTAATAATTGGGAACCTCACTATACCCCCTTTCAAACCCAGGTACATTTAACCTAAAATAATCAACACATAAAATAATCAACAATAAACAACATTTCAGGACCTAATGTGATACACAGTAGGAATAGGTGCCATTTCTTACCACCTTTCTTGGCCCTTTCTGACATCCATTGAGGTTGCCTCCTAGGATTCTGAGAGTCTGAGTCATAGCCATGAACGGCTAATCCATCTCTGGGAACCGTAGACCTTGAGTCTGAGGGCAGACTGAGTGAGTAAACCAGCCCAGAGAGAAAGAGAATGTTGTCTATGCTCAGAAAGGTGCTACCATGAAAACTTCTCAATCCACAAAAATGATTTAGGTTCTGATAAATAAATAAATATATTCAGGAAGAAATTCCTTGAGCCCTTTCTTTTTAAAGTCCTAAAAAAAAAATCTTAATATGCAATCCTTAAAACAACAACAAAACCTAGGGTAAATAGGTAAGATCTCACTATTTGAATAGATAAATGGAATAATATTTGGAGGCTTCACCTTCTTTGGTGGGTCAGTTTTTGAAATATCTCCATTTAATTATGTATTTTAGACATTGTGATATAGTGGAAAGGGCACTGAATTGAAATTCAAAAGAACCGTCTTTGAATCTTATTCTTTCTTTAACATGTGGTGGACTTAGGCAAGATATTTCCCCACTCTGGACTTCAGTTTTTTCTTCCACAAAATAAGTTTGGGGTGAGAAAGTAGTAAACTAGGTGAAGGAAGACCAATAGCATGATGTAGTGGAAAGAACCTTAAATCTTGACTCTAGCACTACTTTATGGCCGTGGACAAGTCATTTAATGTCCATGGGACTCACTTTCTCAGCCTATAAAAAGAGAGGGTTTAACCAGATGGTTTCTGAGACGTTTTTCAGGTATGTAGCTATATAATCCTAATTCTGTAATTTGTAAGATTCCTTTCCAGTTCTAATATTCTTTTCTAATTAGGATACTGGACTGAAGTTACCTTTGTATCAATGTTGAAAATAAAGTTTCTGAGCAAATGGCTCATGTAAATACAGCTGTAAACAGGAATGAATAACTTTGTTTAACAGAAAAGATTGTTTTGAAGCTCTATAAACCCACCCACAGGTATACAATTTATGATTTACAAATTATTCCTGTTCTTTAAATTCTTCATACCATTCCTTATCTAACTATGGAAATACTACTCATCTTTCTATACAGCTTACCTTCCATACACCTCTTCCAAGATTCCATCATGAAATCACGAAAAATGTTTTTAAAATCAGAAGCGCATGGTTTGAATCCAGCCTTTGCTATTTAGAATCCATGGACAAGTCACTTTGCTCTCTGGGTACTTGTTTTCCTCATTTGAAGCATGAAATTGTTGAACCATATGATTTCTCAGTTCGTTTCTAACTATCCTTCTTCCAAGAACCATTTCCCTTTCTCAGTAACCTTCACTGCATCTCTCCTAATGCTTTGTCTCTCTCTTCTATATTTATCATGTCCTATTTTGTATTAGAGCTATTGCTACACATCTCTAATCTTTCCTACTAGACTATAGGATCATGAGGTTGTTTATATTAGAACAAGAAGGGAGTTTGGAGATCATGTGGGATTCCAGCCTAAAGCCTCTGACCCAAATCTTCTATTCACAATCCAAAGGGACTGTGATATTTATAAAGTTTTGATAGTACTTAACTTTAAAATGAAATCTATCTACACATACACACACAGAAATGTGTGTATATATGCATACATACATACACACACACTAAATTTAGCATTTTAGTTAGAAAATTGACCTACTGTTCTATGAATCCCATTGTTCTCTACTGACCATTAAAAAAAGTTTTATTGATACCCCCTTCCTTCATTTCTCATTTTAAAAAACTGGCATTGCATTATTAGCACCATTCTCTTCTCCCTTCATCTCTCCCTGCTTTCCATAAATCCCTTATTTGTACACAATTAATAAGGCAAAACAAATCCACACCATAGCTCTGTCTTTAATGTAAATCTCATTCTAAACATCTAGCCATCACTACTCTTCCAAGAAACATGCTTTATCATTGACCTACTGGAGCTGTTGCCCATTGCATTCACCAGATTTTTTCCAAAAGTATTTTTCTTTATAATGTAGTAGTCATAGTAATAATAACTATAATATTTATCATTTATCTAGGAAATGCTAGGTGGATAGAACCCCAGATTTGAAGTCAGGAAGATCTGATTCAGCCTCAGACACTTGCTAGCTGCATAACCCTGGGCAAGCAACTTAACCACTGTTTGCTTTAGTTTTCTTCACTGTAAAATGGGAATCATAATAGTACCTACCTCACAAAGTTGTGAAGATCAAATGAGATACATTTATAAAGTGTTTAGCCCAATGCCTGTCACACAACAGACACTTAATTACAATATTAACATATTCAAATTTTCATTAATATTATAAAATGTTGAATATACACATATCTTTAGTGTTCACAAAGTGCTTTACTTGTATTTTCTCATTGGTAATCAATCTTGTAATCCTATCGTGATCCTCATTTTTCATGAAGAAACCAATGGTATCATCAGTCCTATTCTTCATTTCTTAAGACACAATAGTATTGCATAATATATACATACCACACTTTGTTCACCTATTCCCTAATTTATAGACATTCCCTGTTTCCAAATATGTGTTGTAACAAAGTATTATTATGCATGTTTTTACTCACAGGACTGTGTATATACATATAAATTGCTATGTATATTTTTAAACATATTTTCCTCTTTCATTGATCTCTTTGGGATATATGCCTCATAAATATATTGCTGTATTGAAGGGCCTGCTAAGTTTAATGACTTTTGGATAGAGTTCCAAATGGTTTTCCTCAATGTTTGGAATAATTCAAAGTTTCACCAATAGTATATATACATCCTTATGTCTGTCCTCTTACATTCTGTCCAACAAAACAGCTGTCATTTCTCTTTTCTGTCATCTTTGCTAATCTGATGGGTGAGTGTTGTTTCAATTTTGAATGCAGCAGTAGTAACTTGGAATATTTTTTTCCATGTTGTTATTGATAACTTGATTTTTTTTTCTTTTTCTTTAGACAGCTGACTGTTCATGCTCTTTGATAATTTACCTATTGGGAAATGGCTCTTGTTTTATATATTTATCAAATACCTATGAGTCTTCTATAGCAGATGTCTGACATAGAAATGTGCTACAAATACTTTTTAAAAATTTAGTTATTTTCCTTCAAAGTCAAAATACATTGCTTTTCTTTGGACAAAAAAAATAATTAAATTTTACATAATCAAAATTGTCACTTTATTTTCTGTAATCTCTATCATTTATTTGGTCAAGAAATGTTATAAATAGATATAAAAGTTAAGTCCTTTCCTGAGTGTGTGTATGTGTGTGTGTGTGTGTGTTTAAAACTAAGGCAGGTATCTATTTTGAGCTTATGTTGTGAGATATTAGTATAAACTTAATTTCTGCTATCAGGACAGCTAAGTCACACAATAGAAGAGAGTACTGGACCTGAAGTCAGGAAAACTCATCTTTCTGAGCTCAAATCTGGCTTTCATACTTACTAGCTGTGTGACCCTGGGTAAATCACTTCATGCTATTTGTCGCAGTTCCTCATCTGTAAGATGAGCTGAAGAAGGAAATGGCAAACCACCCTAGTATCTCCACCAAGAAAACCTCAAATGGAGTCACAAAGAGTTGTACACAACCAAAACAACTCAACAACAACAAAAATTTCTGCCATCTTACTTTCTAGTTTATTGAACTGTTTTTGTGTCATACTGAGTCCATTCTCCAGTAGTTTGGATCCACTGAATACTATGCTGCTATGTTTGTTTTAGGATCCTTTGTGTATAATGTGTTCCAATGATGAAATTTTCTATTTTCAAACTAATGCCAAATAGTTTTAAATATTACTGCTTCCAGGTATAGTTTGTTATCTGGCCCTGTGAGGACCCTTTCCTTCCCACTTGTAAAGAAAAAGCTATTTCCCACAAGACTCTTGACCTTTTGTTCTTCAGATAAATTTTGGTACATTTTTCCAGTTTTATAAAATAACCTTTAGGTAGTTTGCTTGTTATACAATTAAATACGTGAAGTAATTTAGCTAATATTATCATTTGTATTATATTTTCATGGCCTAAATATGTACAATTAATATATTTCTAATGATCTATTTGTCTTTATTTCTATAAGGAACATTTTGAAGTTGTATTCATATGATACTGATGAGTATTAGGAGGTGTGTTCCCAGATATTTTATTCATTCTCAAGTTATTTCAAAAATTTCTATTTCAATCACCATGGGTTTTTGTTTCTTTGTAAATATATAAAAAGTTTGATCATTTACTGGGGTTTAATTTATATTCTACTTCTTTCATAAAGCTATTGATATTTTTTTGGTTAATCTCTTAGATTCCTTGCCTATGCATATTCCCTTAGTTTACTTTTCTTTTTGCTATATCTAGAATTTCTAAAATCATATCAAATAATTTTGGTGACAATGGGGATTCTTGCTTGATCTTAATGGAAAAAGTTCCATTACAGATAATGCTAATTCTTAACTTGAAACTGATTCACCAAATTAAGAATATGTCAACTTATTCCTAAACTATATTACTATTTTTTTTTGCAGGGAGGAATGCAGGGCAATTGGGGTTAAGTGACTTGCCCAAGGTCACACAGCTAGTAAGTGTTAAGTGTCTGAGGTCAGATTTGAACTCAGGTCCTCCTGACTCTAGGGCTAATATAATACTCTATTTACTGCACCACCTAGCCACCCCTACTATTTTTCTTAAAAACAGAAATGGGTGTCATGTTTTTGTCAAAACTTTTAAAATGTATTTATAGATACAATCATATAATTATCAGTACTATTTTGTTTTTGTTTCTTATTTTTAATATATTCCTGGCACAAATGCATGTGATCAGTCTATAGTTTTTATATTGTGTTCTCATACACTCCTTTGCTAATAATTTATTCAATATGTTTTATAAATATTCTTTTTAGATCTTAAGCTATAGTTTTATTTCTCTTATTTGTTGACACTTAGGTATCAAGATCATATGTTTCATTGGAGGAATTTCATAGGAAACTTTATTTACGCTTTTAAAAAAATCATTTTATGTTGAATTAGAATTGTTCCTTATTTGACAGAGTTTAATTGTAAATCTATTTAATGGCTTTTCCCTCTCATCATTGAGAGTTCATTTATCATTTAAAAATTTTTCTTTTTCCTAGGTTGTATTAGTCAGTTTCTCTTTCTATTTTTCTAGTAATTTGCCTCTTGTATATTTTTATAAACATTTATTTCATTAGGTTATCATTTTTGTTGGCATGCTACTGGGCTAATATAATTATAATCATATCATTTTTTCATCTTCATTTGCTGAGAAATCTCCTTTAATTTTTTATAGAACTAATTTGAGTTCCATCTATCTTTTAAAAACAAATTAACTAAGGGCTTATTGATTTTATTAGCTTTAAAAAACTTTTCCATTGGATATGCAACTAAAAAAGCTAGAAAATGAAGGAATTAAAAATCCCCAATTAAATATCAAATTAGAAATTCTGAAAATCAAAGGAGAGATTAATAAAATTAAAAAAAACTCAAACTATTGAGAAACTATTGGGAAACTACTGAACTAATAAAACTAAGAGGTGGTTTCACGAAAAAAAATAGATAAACATTTGGTTAATCGTGTTTAAAAAAAAAGAGAGAAGGGACCAGAGTCAAGATGGCTAGATCTCATGCTCTAACCATCTCAAACACATATTTTAAAAAATGACTCTCAACAAATTTTAGAACTACAGAACCCACAAAGTGACAAAGAGAAACAAATATCCCACTGAAGGCAGCCTGGCAGGCTGACAGGAAGTGTCTATTGCACCAGGCTAGGAGCCAAGCACAGTCCCAGGTGAGCTGTGTCAGCCCAGACTCACGGCCCAGACCTGATGGAGCAGACTTCAGGAGAGTGAATCACCAGCAACTGTGGCAGTTTCCAGACTTCTCAACCCATAAATGCCAAAGAGAAAGTAAAAGGTCAACTGGGAACTCTGTTGGAACTGGATGACAGAAGAGTGTAGTCCAGCCCCTGTTCCAGGGGGGAGAAGTGGGAAGTGGCCCTGTGGCTGCAGCTGCTGCCCCATGGCTGCCCCTGGAGCTCCTGGCCTACAGATTGTAGGAGGACCAAGTGACCATTGAGAGGGTAATTGCTTTTGCTTTGACTTACTTGGATCTAGGTCACAGTCTTGGGTGGTAGTCTTGAGGTGAGAAATGCCAGTGTGCCAGAGGTTGCGGTGGCTGTAGAGAGGGCGCCATCCTCATAGCTCTGACAACTGAGAAAACCCCAGCAATTGGGACATAGCTCTCTCCACTTTGGAAGCAGAATACTACTGTGGCAAAGAGCTCAAAAGTCAAGTATTTGACTGACAAGATAAGCAAACAGAGGAAACCCAATCAGACCATAGAAACTTATGAGGGGGACAAAAAGGATCAAAACATGGAACCAGAAGAAGACAACAAAGTCAAAACTCCTGCATCGCAAGCTGCCAAGACAAATATAAATTGGTCACAAACCATGGAGGAGCTCAAAAGGGATTTTAAAATCAAGTAAGAGAAGAAGAGGAAAAATTGGGAAGAGAAATGAGAATTATGTAAGAAAATAAAGAAAATCATCTTCAGTCTGACTGAAGAAAAATAACACCTTGAAAAAATAGATTGAATCAAATGACAAAAGAGGCCCAAAAAAACAATGAGGAGAAGAATGCCTTAAAAAGTCAAATTTGCCAGATGGAAAAGGAATTTCAAAAATTCACTGAAGAGAATAATTCCTTCAAAATTAGACGGAAGCAAATGGAAGCTAATGACTTTATGAGAAATCAAGATACTATAAAACAGATCCAACAAATGAAAAAATAGAAGGCAATGTGAAATATCTCATTGGAAAAACCACTGACCTGGAAAATAGATCCAAGAGAGATAATTTAAAAATTATTCGACTACCTGAAAGCCATGATCAAAAAAAAGAGCCTAGAAATCATCCTTCAAGAAATTCTCAAGGAAAATTTCCCTGATATTCTGGAACCATAGGGCAAAATAGAACACTGAAAGATTTCACTGATCACCTCTTGAAAAAGATCAAAAAAGAAAACTCCTAGGAATGTTATATCTAAATTCCAGAGTTCCCAGATCAAGGAGAAAATCAGTCAGGAAGAAACAATTTGAGTACTGTGGAAACACAATCAGGATAACACAAGACCTATCAGTTTCTACATTAAGGGACTGAAGGCCTTGGAATATGATTTTCTGGATATCAAATGAGCTAGGATTAAAACCAAGAATCACCTACCCAGCAAAACTGAATATAATGCTTCAGGGGAAAATATGGGCATTCAGTTAAATAGAGGACTTTCAAGCATTCTTGATGAAAAAAACCAGAGCTGAACGGAAAATCTTACTTTCAAATATAAGATGCAAAAGATGCATGAGAAGGTAAACAGTAAATAGAAATCATAAGGAACTTATTAAAGTTCAACTGTTAACATTCCTACATGTAAAAATGATAATTATAACTAATGAAACTTTTCTCAGTATGAGGATAGTTGAAGGGAATATATATATATGTATGTGTACATATATATGTATGTATGTGAGGGTGTATGTGTATATAAATATATATGTGAGTGTGTGTATATGTATGTACAAGTATACATAGACAGAGGGCACAGGATGAGTTGAATATGAATATCTAAAAATAAAATTAAGAGGTGAGTGAGAAATATATTGGGAGGAGAATGGGAGAGATAGAATAGAGTAAATTATCTCATATAAAAGAGGCAAGACAAAACTGTTACAATGGAGGGGAAGAGCAGGAAGGTGAAAGTGAATAGGTCAATCTTACTCTCATTGAATTTAGCTTAAGGAGGGAATAACATACACACTCAATTGGGTATCTTACCCTACAGAAAAGTAGGGGGTAAGGGGATAAGAGGCAGGATGATAGACAGGAGGGAAGATTGGGGGAGAGGGTAGTTAGAAGCAATCACTTTTGAAAAGGGACAGAGTCAAAGTAGAAAATATAATAAGTGGGGGATGGGATACAATGTAGGGAAATATAGTTAGTCTTTCACAATATAACTACTATGGAAATGTTTTGCATAACTATACATGTATGACATATCCAGTGGGGGTGGGTAAAGAGGGAAGAAGGGAAAGAATCTGGAAATCAAAGTTGTTTTTTTTTTAAGTGTATAAAAAATTGTTTTTTACATGTAACTGAGAAGTAAGATATAGAAATCCATCTTGCCCTACTAGAAAGTTAGGAAGGGGTGGATGTAAGAGAGAAAAGATTGAGGGAAGGGGTATTCAGAAGGCTCGATATCTTCAGGTGGGGGATAAGGGGAAGACAGGGAGAAAATTTATAACTCAAAATCTTGCGGAAATGAATGTTGAAAACTAAAAATAAATAAATAAATTGAAAAATAAAGAAGAAAACCAAATTACCAGTATCAAAAATGAAAAAAGGTCAATTCACCACCAATAAAAAGGAAATTAAAACAACAATTAGGAGCTATTTTGCCTAACAGTATGCCAACAAATCTGACAATCTTGGCAAAATGGATTAATACTTACAAAAAAATTAATTTCCCAAACTGACAGAAGAAGAAATAAAATACTTAAATAACCTTATCTCAGAAAAAGAAATTGAACAAGCCATGAATGAAATCCCTAAGAAAAAAATCTCTAGGACCAGATCAATTCAAAAGTGAATTTTCCCAAACATTTAAAGAACAATTAATTCCAATACTATATAAACTATTTGAAAAATAGGCAAAGAAGAAATCCTACCAAATTTTTCCTATGACACAAATATAGTGCTAATACCTAAAGTGAGAAGAGCTGAAACAGAGAAAGGAAATCCTAATATAATTTCTCTAAAGAATATAGATGTAAAAATTTTAAATAAAAAATTAGCAAAGAGATTATAGCAACTTATCACAAAGATAACACACTATGTCTAGGTGGGATTTCAATCAAGAATCTTGGTTCAATATTAGGAAAACTATCAACATAATTGACCATATTAATAACAAAAATAAGATAAATCATATTATTATATCAATAGATACAGAAAAATTTTGGGGTGGCTAGGTGGTACAGTGAATAGAGCATCCACCCTGGAGTCAGGAGGACCTGAGTTCAAATCCGGTCTCAATTAACACTTACTAGCTGTGTGACCTTGGGCAAGTTGCTTAAACCCAATTGCCCTCCAAAAAAAAAAGCAAAAATTTAAATAAAAAGCTTTTGACAAAACATAACACCCTCTCTTATTAAAAAAAAAAACACTAGAGCACATAGGAATAAAGGGAACCTTCCTTAAAATGATAAGTAGCATCAACTAAAACACCATCAGTAAGCATTATATGAAATGGGGATAAGCTAGATGCATTTCCAATAAGATTGGGGATGAAACAAGAATGCCCATTATCACCACTGTTATTTAATATTGTACTAGAAATGTTACCATTAGCAATAAGAGAAGAAAAAAAGAAGTCAAAGGAATTAGAATAGGCAAAGAGGAAACAAAGCTATCACTCTTTGCAGATGATATGATGATATATTTAGAAAATCTTTAAGAATAAACTAAAATGTTATTTGAAATAACAACTTTAGCAAAGTTTCAGGATATAAAGTAAACACACAGAAATCATCAGCATTTCTATATATTACAGTAAAGCCTAGAAGCAAGAGATAGAAAGATAAATTCCATTTAAAGTAACTGTAGACAATATAAAATACTTTGGAGTATACTTGCCAAGACCAACCCAGGAACTATGTGAACACAATTACAAAATACTTTTCATACAAATAAAGTTATATCTAAATAACTGGAAAAAATTAGTTGCTCATGGGTAGGCTGAACTATTATAATAAAATTATAATTCCACCTAAAATAATTTACTCATTTAGTTCCATACCAATAAAACTACCAAAAATTACTTTATAGAGCTAGAAAAAATAACAAAATTCATCTGAAAAAACAAAAGGTCCAGAATATCAAGGGAATTAATGAAAAGAAGTGAAGGTGGAAGGTGCAAGGGAAGGTGATCTAGCCATACCACATCTAAAAGTGTATTATAAAGCAGTAATCATCAAAACTACTTGGTCCTGGCTAAGAATTAGCATGGTGGATTGGTAGAATAGGTTAGGTACACAAGACACAGTAGTCTATGACTATAGTAATTTACTGTTTGATAAACTCAAAGACCCCAGATTCTGGGATAAGAACTCACTATTTAACAAAAATCTGTTGGGAAAACTGGAAAATAACGTGGCAAAACTAGGCATAGACCAACATCTTATATCATATACCAAGATAAGGTCAAAATGATTTGGACATAACAGGTGTGGCTATGAGAAAATTAAGAGAGAAAGGAATAGTTTACTGTCAGGTTTATGGAGAATGGAAGACTTTATGACCAAACAAGAGTTAGAGAACATTATGAAATATAAAATGGATAATTTTGATTACATTAAATTAAAAAGGTTTTGAACAAATAAAGCCTATACAACCACGGTTAGAAGGGAAACAGAAAGATGGGAAACAATTTTTACAACCAGTGTCTCTGATAAAGACCTCGTTTCTAAAATATATAGCAAATTGAGTCAAATTTACAAGAATACAAGTCCTTCTCCAGTTGATAAATGGTCAAAGGATAAAAACAGGCACTTTTCAGATGAAGAAATTAAAGCTATCTATAGTCACATGAAAAAATGCTCTAAATCACTATTGCTTAGAGAAATACAAATTAAAACAACTCTGAGATACTACCTCACATCTATTAGATGGGCTAACATGACAAAAGAGGAAAATTATAAATGTTAGAGAAGATGTGGGAAAACTGGAACACTAATGCATTGTTGGTGGAGTTGTGAACTGATCCAACCATTCTGGAGGGCAATTTGGAACTATGCCCAAAGGGCTATAAAACTGTGCCCTTTGACCTAGAAATACCATTTCTAGTTCTATATTCCAAAGAGATCATAAAAATGGGAAAGAACCCACATGTACAAAAATATTTATAGCATCTCTTTTGGTGGTGGCCAAGAATTGGAAATCAAGCAGGTACCCATCAATGGGGGAATGGCTGAACAAGTTTTGGCATATGAATGCAATGGAATACTATTGTTCCATAAGATATAATGAGTAGGTAGACTTCAGAAAAACCTGGGAAGACTTATATGAATTGATAATGAGTGAAGTGAGCAGAACAAGGAGAACGTTATACACAGTAACAGTCACACTGTGTGATGATAAGCTTTGATAGACTGAACTTCTCAGCAATACAGTATCTAAGATAATTCCAAAAGACTCATGACATAAAATGCCATATGCATTCAGAGGAAGAACTATGAAATCTGACTGCAGATCAAAGCATACTATTTTCTCTCTGTCTCTCTTTCTTCTTTCTTGTAGTTTTTTCCTTTGGTTCTAATTCTTCTTTACAATACAATTGATGTAAAAATATGATTAATATGATTGTACATGTATAACCTATATCATATTGCATGCCATTTTGGGGAGAGGGGACTGAAGGGAGGAGGAGAAAATTTAGAACTCATTACCTTATAGAAGTGAATGTTGAAAACTAAAGACAAATAACATTTTAAAAAATAAAAAAGCTGTTCCCACTTTTATTTACCAATTAAATAGGTTATTCTTGTTTTCAATTTTGTTAATTTCTATTTTTAGAGTTTCCATTTCTTTGTTACATTGAATTTTTTTGTCATTTTGATGGCTACTTTAGTTATATTCCCAATTCAATGAGTTGCTATTTCTCACATGTGGCCCTCTAGGTCCTCAAGTGCAGCCCTACTTGAGTACTGGAGAGTCATATATGGCCTTGAGGCCACAGGATTCCCACCTCTGTTCACCATATTAATGAAAGGCCACCTTATTCTTAAGCTATTATTTTTTTTTAAAAGAAAATGGGTGTTATACATTGTCAAAAGGTTTTTTAAAACATAGTAATAGGATTATTATTAGTTACTATTTCTTATGTTTGCTGTTAAAAAAATACATTGAACAAACCCTGCATTCCTGTACAAATACAGTGTGATCTGAGCCTATAGTCTTTTTATTGTCTTGTCATACATATATCATATATTGTATATATGGTTATAGGTATATATTTTATATTATACACATGCTATATCATGTGTATGTATGTTATATACATGTATTCACATACATGCATGTGTGCTTATCTATATCTTTCTCTATAGTGATATATAAAATTTTTGTGAGGTCACAGGAATGTAGAGATGGAAAACATGAGTTTGTTCCCCCAGGCTGTATCCATACTAAGGATGTCACTACCCTGAGGCTAACATGGGAGAGAGCGCCTGGAAGTAATGCTTAGAGGGCTGAAAAGTTTGGTCACATACTACAAAATCAATGAACTTTTGGCATTCTTACATTACAGTGAGAAGGTGCTGGTGGAAAATGATCATGTGTCGTTAGCATGCAGAGCTGGTTCAGAGGTGAGGAGATCCAGCTGTGAGAGAATTCATACTCTATGTTGTTATAAATTACAAAACCCAGGGGCAGCTGTGAGAACATGATGTCATTTTCAAAATCACACAAGATACCAGTCTAATCTCTAGGGTCTCTCAGCTAGATAGCTCTTAAACTGTAAGATCAAACCAGTGGTTCTTTATTCTTAAGGGATCATAGATTTAATAAAAAAAAAAAAAACATTAGATACCTCACAGAGACCAACCTGTGGACTGAAAGTCAAAAGATCCAGGCTCATAGTCCAGCTCTTCCACGGACTATCTGTGTTGTCACTTCTTAGTCTCAAATTCTTCATTTGTAATAGGGAAATAATAACTGTCATGTCTAACTCACAGGGTATTGTAGGTTTCTATATGGTAATGATAATTTATATAAAAATAGCTTATAAAAGTACATAGTTCTATATAGGAAAATATATGAAATATCTTTGATCTCATCAGTGTAGGGATTTTGCAATAAGAATACTGTTCCATTGAGATAGATGGCAATCTATTTATGACTTAGTAAATAGATTGTAGGGAATCATCTGAGGCACACAAAATCTCATAGAAGCATAGATTTGGAGCTGACTAATTGAACCCCCTCATTTGACATATAAAAATTTTGATTAGTCACACAAGAGTTAAAAAGAACAGTTGGGATTAAAATTCACATCACATATTCCAATGTAGCACCCTGTTTCCTAAGTGGACAAACTGACCTGTTAAATCACTAGTACATATCTTACTTACTTGGGATTTGAATCAGGTCTTTTGGATTCCAAGACCTACAACCTCTAAATTATCTTCCCTTCTCACTTTCTCTCCAGGTTGTAATGCATAATTAAGTCAGAACTCTAAAGAACAAAGAAAGGATATCATCAAACAATTGTATGACAGAAAAAGAAAGGGGGTGGGTCATAGGACAGTAGTGAAGAACAAAGAGTAGTAGGTCAAAGTGTTTCATAGGTACCTTCGCAATACTGGGAGAAAGCAAGGAAAGCCTCCAGCGTGTTACATGGAGGTCCTGAAATGAAATTCTGGAAGAACAAGGATAAGGATTGCCCAAGATTGGCAGGCATGGATAGGTTAAGATCTGCACTGAAGATCCATCTAAAGAGGAGAGAACAAGGAGGGGGAGAAGACAATTTAAAGATAGCATAGGAGGCTTAGAATCCCAATCTTGACTACATTTACTCATTGAGTAATTTCAGTCTTGTCTGTCTCTTCAAGACCTCATTTTTTTTTTTTTTGGCAAAGATACTGGAGTGGTTTGTCATTTCCTTCTCCAGTTCATTTTACAGATGAAGAACTGAGGCAAACAGGGTTAAGTGACTTGCCCAGAGTCACACAGCTAGTTAGCATATGAGGCTGGATTCAAACTCAGGTCCTCCTAATTCCAGGGTCTGTGCTCTCTGCTGCACCACCTAGCTGCCCCTGTAATATTTACTAATGACTCTTAATAAGTCACATAACCCTCTTCAGAGGAAGTGATGCATAATGGAGTATTAGTATGTATGTATGCATGTGTGTGATTATTATTATCAACATCAGTCTTATTGTGAACTTCTCAATAATTTACAAACTGGTAGGTAAATTCTAGCAAATTTTTAAAAAAATGCTCTAATTCCAGAAGGCCCTGGAACATTTCCCTGTCATGAAAACTTTAGGTATATGTAGCACATCAACATTAGAAAGCTTCAGGCCTTTTGTTGCACTGTAATACTATTGATTTATGAAATGATTGTTTTTATTTTCAAAAAACAACCATAAATAGCATGCAAACTTTTATTGACCCAATTTGCCTTAAAACAAACAAATAAAATTGTTCAAAATCACACCTATTTATTAAGTTCTGAAATGTCACAGTATTGTGTATATAACAAGCCCTCATGCATAAAGTTAAAGAGGGAACACTGCAGCACGGGTCTCATGGGCTGCTTGGGTACCACATTCAGTTTTAAAATAACCCATTTAATTTCCAGTTTTGTCTAATAGTGTCATTTTGGAAAGTGCTAAATCATGGCAAGGTAATACAGTGTTGTTGTTCTGATCTTTGTAAAACACTAAATAGTTTTTTTTTTTAATCTCTGTGAAATTTGAATAATTTTATTTGAAAATTGTTTTACTTAAAACAGAACATTTTCTTTTCACCCATAAGCAGTTTGAAAAACATTTGACAGGACTTGCTTACATATTCCAGAAAATAATCACTTTTTGTCTGACAACAATGGAAAGTTTCTATAAGTTGAGTTCAATGGAAAATTCCCAACTAGAGAAAAGAGGGAGCTGTGATGAAGGTCTGGAGTCAATGATTTTTTACTAAGAGCTGCTGTAATTATAAAGAGGAATGGTCCAGAGTATCCCTGTGGATAGCCTGTCCACTTACACTTGCCCTGGATATCCAGTGAGATTTAAATGGAAGAAAGAACACTGTATTTAGTCAGAAGATACTGGTTCAAAAAGATCTTCTTTTTCTACACATTACCTTTCCCAAACCTATCCATTAACAGACAGAGTTACATACTCTTTCTACTTTTTTTTAAAAGCATTTCTTATGTCTTTTTTTTTTTTCCTTCTTAGACATAAAGAGGACCATTTAGCTAGAGAGAGAAAAAGTTAAATTTAAATTAGGACAAAGGGCCACACCTCTCTGCTTGGAAGTTAGGACTTCCTATCTGGGGGCTTGGAACTATTTTGGTTATATTACTAACTTTTCATCTGGTGTATATTCCATAAAACAGTAGAAGAAGGAACCACAGAGGCTTGAGAAGTCATTTTTTTTGCCCTTAGGCTAAAAAGTGAGCTAATTGATATAACAGGATGTGACTAATTAAATCTAAGAAGAAAAAAGGAGTAGGAAGATGGTGACTCAGGTGGAAAAGCACTTCTTAACCCCACCCTCCTCCCTGTTAAGAGATACAAAAGGTATGGAAAGGCCCATTCATCAGGGAGAATGGAGAAGAAAGGATAGGAGCCAACTGTATTCTCCACTGCAACACTTAGATACACGTTAAAGAGTCTGTATGAGTATCAAAGCAATGTGTGTAAAAAACTGCAAAACTTCAAAGTCTTATATAAAATAAACATTATTTTTACCCTTTTATTGGTCTTATCATTTTTGGTGGTATTTAGCTATTAACAATCCAATAATAAATATACAGTTATTATTCATTTATATGTATCATCCTGCTATTTTTTCACATAATTTTATTACAAACTTAACATATTAATATTTCTTACAATTCTCTTTATCCGTCCACTTTACCTTCTCCCATTTCCCATAATATTTTATTTATCCATTAATTTTTCTTCTCTAGCACACTGTAACAACTTCTGTTGTCCCAGGCAATATTTATTCTTTTTCTTTCTCCTTTAATTTGAAGATCTCATAAATATCGAATTTGAAAATAATCATTGTATCTAATTGTAAAGGACTTAAAATATCTTGCCAAATAATGAACAGATAAATAAAATGATTGCTTTTTGAAACTGAATAAAAGTCTTTGGTTTTAAGCTCAACCGCTATAGATTCACTGGAAGTTTATTTGGAATAAACAAAGTGCAGCAGAATCTTAGGAATGATATGTGATATGTCCCTCATCCTATTCCTATGTGGTTTTCATTTCTTTGCTATATGTCTGCATTTTGAAAGTTTTTCATTGTGGTGACTTTGGAGTCAGTATTCAGTATGATTACTTCTATAAAGATGTTCTCAAATGGTTGTGACTCAATGTTATGTTCTGCTGGTTTGGGCCAGCAAATCTTTCTAAAATGATGCTCTATTCCAATGCAGTTTGTCTGAATTCTCAAGAATATTTTGAAGTTTGCATTTTTTGATATAGGAATTTGAAATTTGGTAGTTTGTATAGTTACCACTAGGCTGTACAATGGATAGAGTGCTGGAATTAGGAAGACCTGAGTTCAAATATCACCTCAGACTAGGTATGTGACCCTGGGCAAGTCTGTCAGACTATATTACTATTGATTTATACAATGATTGTTTTGGTTTTCGAAAAACAAGCATAAATAGCATGCAAACTTGTATTGACCCAATTTGCCTTAAAACAAATAAAATTGTTCAAAATCACACCTATTAGGTCCTGAAATGTCACAGTATTGTGTATATAACAAGCCCTCATGCATAAAGTTGCAGAGGAAATCCTGGTTAATCCTGGTTGACTCAGTTCCTTGTAAGTAAAATGAGCTGGAGAAGAAAATGGCAAACCATTCCAGTATCTTTGCTATGAAAACCTCAAATGGGTCCACAAAAAGAGGGACACGACTGAAAAATGACTGAAAAATAGGATATCAGGATTCTGTTACATAATTTTAGTCACCTGATTGTGTCTTTTGGGGGTAACATTTATTTTTATTTTTTTTAATTAAATTTTATGTTTATTTTTAGTTTACATCATTCATTTCCACAAGATTTGGAGTTACAAATTTTTTCGCCATCTTTCCCCTACCCACCACCCCAAAACAGTGATCACACTGCATACCCCCTCCCCCAATCTGCTTTCTCTTATATCCTCCACCATCCCTCCTCCAACTTTCCAGTAAGGCAAGATGGATCTCCATACCCCACTGCCTGTATATCTTATTTCCCAGTTGCATGTAAATAATAATAATAATAATAATAATAACGCATTTTTCTAAACATTTAATTTTAAAACTTTGAATTCCAGATTCTTTCCCTTCCTCCCTCATCACCCACCCTTACTGGGAAGATAAGAAATTTAATATAGGTTGTACATGTGTAGCTATGCAAAACATTTCCATAGTGGATATATTGTAAAAGACTGACTATATTCCCCTTCATCCTATCCCAACTCCCACTTGTTCTATCCTCTACTTTGACCCTGTCCCTTTTCAAAAGTGGGTGCTTCCAATTTCCCTCCCCCCCAACCTGCCCTCTTCCATCATCTCCCCCATATCCTTCCCCCTACTCTCCTGTAGGGTGAGATACCCTATTTAGTGTGTATGTCATTCCCTCCCTAAGCCAAATTCAAAGAGAGTAAGGTTGACCCATTCCATTTTGCAGTCCTGTTCTTCCCCTCTATTATAACAGTTTTCCCTTGCCTCTTCTATATGAGATAATTCACCCCATACTGTCTCTCCCTATATCCTCTCATTATATTCCTCTCTCACCTCTCAATTTCACCTTTTAAGTATCATCCCTTCCAATTCAATTGGTCCTGTGACCTCTGTCTATGTATACCTATATACATATATACACACACTCACATATGTATTCATATGTCCATATTCCCTCTTATATTGACATATATATGTATGCACACACACACACACATATATATATATCACATTTATATTCCCTTCAACTATTCTCATACTGAGAAAAGTTTAATAAGTTACAATTATAGTTTTTCCATGTAGGAATGTAAATAGTTCAACTTTGATAAGTTCCTTATGATTTCTTTTCTTTGTTTACCTTCTCATGCTTCTCTTGCTTCTTTGTATCTTAATGTCAAATTTTCTATTCAACTCTGGCTTTTTAATCAAGAATGCTTTAAAGTTCTCTATTCATTGAATGACCATATTTTCCCTTGAAACATGATACTCAGTTTTGCTGGGTAGGTGATTCTTGGTTTTAATCCCAGCTCCTTTGACCTCCAGAATATCATATTCCAAGCCCTTAGATCCCTCAGTGTAGAAGCTGCCAGGTCCTATGTTATCCTGATTGTGTTTCCATAATATTCAAATTGTTTCTTCTTGGCTGCTTGTAATATTTTCTCCTTGATCTCAGAATTTCGGAACCTGGCTATAATATTGCTAGGAGTTTTCTTTTTGGGATCTTTTTCAGGAGGTGATCAGTGGACTCTTTCAACCTCTATTTGGCCCTCTGGTTCTAAAACATCAGGGCAATTTTCCTTGAGAATTTCTTGTAGGATGATTTCTAGGTTCTTTTTTGATCATGGCTTTCATATAGTCCAATAATTTTTAAATTATCTCTCTTGGATCTATTTTCCAGGTCAGTGATTTTTCCAATGAGATATTTCACATTGTCTTCTATTTTTTCATTTGTTTGGATCTATTTAATAGTATCTTGATTTCTCATAAAGTCACTAGCTTCCATTTGATCCAATCTAATTCTGAGGGAATTACTCTCTTTAGTGAGCTTTTGAGATTTTTTTTTCCATCTGGCAAATTCAGCTTTTTAAGGCATTCTTCTCCTCATTGGCTTTTTTAGCCTCTTTTGCCATTTGAGTTTGTCTATTTTTTAAGGTATTATTTTCTTCAGTCAGGTTATTGACTCTCTTTTCATGATTTCTTGCATCATTCTCATTTCTCTTCCCAATTTTTCCTCAACTTCTCTTTTTGGTTTTCAAAATCCTTGGCCTGTAACTAATTTATATTTTTCTTGGAAGATTTTGGTGCAGGATTTCTGACTGTCTTCCTGCTGTACCATGCTTTGATCCTTTGTGTTCCCCAAAAATGAATCCAAACTTGGATTGCTGTGCTTGCTTTGTTTCCTTTACTTGCTCATGTTGCCACTCAATTATTTAACTTTTGAGCTTTTTCCCACAGTAGAACTCTGCTTCCAGAGAGGAGAGATTTTTCCCAAATTGCTGGGGTTTTCTCAGCTGCTGGAGTTATTAGTTGGGTGCCCTCTCAGAAGCCTCCACTGGCTCTGGCACACTGGTCACACACCCCAGGACCTCCACCCTAAACAGCAATCCAAATCCAAGCAGGTTAATGCAAGAGTGATTACCCCTCAGACTGGTCGATTGGTCCCCCTACAGTCTGCAGGCCAGGAGCTCTGAAGCAGCCATGCAGCAGTGCTCACTACCTGTGGTCACTGTCTGTTCAGTGGTCACTGAAGCACCTCACCTGCTTCTCCCTCCAGGGGCAGAGTCCTGGCCATACTCCCAGACCCCCTGTTCCCACAAAGTCCACACTGAACCTTCACTTTGTCCTTGGCATTTATGGGATAATAATTCTGAAAACCACCATAGCTGCTGGTGATCCCCTCTCCCGAAGACCCCGCAACCAGGGCTGGTTGTGGTCGCCCTGAGGCTTTAACCTCGGACTCAGTGGACTCTTTCTGTCAGTCTGCCAGGCTGTCTTCAGTGGGAGGTTTGTTTCTCTCGACAGAGGTTGGGTTCTGTAGCCCTAAAGTTTGTTTAGAGTCATTTTTTATAGGTATTTGAGGTAGTTATGGAGGGGGCATACGGAGTTTTCCTGTTTCTATGCTGCCATCTTGGCTCCACCCCCTGGAAGGTAAAACTTTATAGTCTGTAGTGATACATATACAGTTTATACCATTTCATTGAATAATTTACATTCTTTAGTAAATCTGGACTTCTGAAGTCTTTCTATACATTGTACTGATTGTTATGACCTGATCCTAAATTGCCTTCAAAATCCCTTAAGCAAAACCCTTTGCCATGACCATCTGTTCAAGGCTTCTTTTTCAATGTGTTGCTGATTCAGCTCACGTGGATATCTCTCATTTAGTTTCTTTTGATTCTGTGTGTTTA
This sequence comes from Petaurus breviceps papuanus, assembly GCF_028583685.1. NCBI lineage: Eukaryota > Metazoa > Chordata > Mammalia > Diprotodontia > Petauridae > Petaurus > Petaurus breviceps. The sequence continues at coordinate 10,618,120 of NW_027187368.1, read as the reverse complement.
TCTTGTATACTTCATAGGTTCCATCTACTTTGTCAGGTTATCATCATCATCACTATTATTAGTATTACTATTACTAGTATTGTTAATTACATTTAACATTATAAAGATTCATCCCATGCACTTCCTGGAGCACACTAAAGCCCAGTGTGTGAAGGAGCCCAAGTCTCAAATTCATAGTGGCCTTTATCTACTAGAAAAGTAGATAAAGTCTTATTCAAAATCGTTGAAACTCTATAGTAGAGGTAGTGTAGCATTGTGAACAGAAAGCCAACAAGATCTGTGGTCAAGTCCCAGCTCTGATACATACTAGCTGTGTGGCCCTAGGAAAGTCACTTATCCCCTCAATGCCAAAGGCAGTTAGTTCTCTAAAAGTATAAACTGCTGGGCAGGTACAAATCTCAGTTAACAGATTAGAGCTTCCTCATTGGGAGTTCACTACACCAAGAAAATCACAGATTCATTTTTTTTTTTCTTGGAAGGGGAAGGTAGAGAAATTTGGGTTAAGTGACTTGCCCAAGGTCACACAGATATTTGTGTGTGTGTGTGTGTGTGTGTGTGTGTGTGTGTGTGTGTGTTTTAAGTGTCTGAGGCTGGATTTGAACTTGGTCCTCCTGACTCCAGGGCCAGTGTGCTATTCACTTTGCCACCTAGCCGCCCCTCAGATTCATTTTTTAAAAAGAAAAGAATTCATATAACCCTGCATTTACACATAATTCCTTATCATCTCAGCTGAACATCTGCAACAGAAAGTCTTCACTCAATGAGTGACTTAGGGCATTCACAGTTCTTATGAGATAATGAATATGGAAATGTTTTATAAATCTTACAATTCAGCAGTCTTTCTTCTCTGTCTGGTTTCTGTTTCTATGTCTCCGTCTGATAACTTTGTTTTGAGGAACAAAAAAGTCTAGATAGAATATATAGAGAGGGACATCTAGGTGGTACAGTGAATACAGCATCCACCCTGGAGTCAGGAGACCCTGAGTTCAAATTTGACCTCAGACACTTAGCACGTACTAGCCATGTGACCTTGGGCAAGTCATTTAACCCCAATTGCCCTACCTTCCCCCATCCAAAAAAAAAAAAAAAAGAAAGCAAAAAAAAATCTATCTCCTGCTCTCCTCTCTAGTTTTATCATCATAATTCATATCCTCATTTTATCTTTCATCTATACTATTTCAGTAGATTCCTAATTTGCCCCTACTGGCTCTTTAGTCCCGTCATTTCTGATGCCACTTTTTAAAACATTGGAATTTTTTATGTTAAAACATTGTTAAAATATTCAGTGGCTTCTCATTTTCTATGTTGCAGTTATTAGCCTAGTTTTCAAGTCCCTCTATGATGGCTGCAACATGTTTTCCCGTTCTAATTCACTATCTTTCAGTTTTATCCATCCTATGTAGGATCCAGGAATACTAGAAAATTACTGACTTTTCTTAACACTTGGCCTCGTGCTTTGATTTCTCCATTTCTTTACTCATTCTCTTCCATTGGTACAGAGGGCTGTTTTATTTATGGGTATTTTTGCCATTTCTACTTTTAAGGCCCAATTCAAACACCACCTTCTCCTTGAAGCCTTTTCCCTGATAACTCAACCAGAAGCAATCATTATTTTCTCCTAACCTTGTAAGCAATCTATATTTCTCTTATTGGTCATTTACATTCTAGATTGCATGATAGGTTTTATGCCCATGTCTTTTCTTCCCTGCTGGACCTTAACTTCCTTGAGGGCCAGGGCTGTGTTTTGTTCATCTTTGTAATTCCTGTGAGACCCAGGACAGGGCCTTAAACATGTTCAGATAATAGAACCATAGACTGAGACTTGGAAGGGACCATAGAGATTATTTAGTCCAGTCTCTTCATTTTATGGCTGGGAGTACTGATGCCCAGAGAGGTTATGGCCAATGTCATAGAACTAGCAAGTGGCAGGGTCAAAATCTGAATGAAAGCTCTTCCTGTCCTGACTCAAAACTCAACATCCTTACTATGGAATCACACTTCACTGTTATTTCTTGAATATTGAAATGTTTTCTGCCTTAGCTTCGCCAGGACTAAGTAAAAGACAGTAAAGACCACATGACAATTATATGAGAAGAGGTAACTGTCCACCTGCCTCCCTTTCTTCCATCGTAAGAATAAAGATAACTAAGCAGAGTTGGAAGCATCTCTGAGTATAGTATTATCACACGAATGTCATAAGGGCAGCTAGGTGGCACGATGGATAGAGTGCCAGTCCTAGTCAGGAAGACTTATCTTTGTGAGTACATATTTGGATTTAGATAGTTACTAGCTGTATGACCCTGGTGAGTTACTTAACCCTGTTTACCTTAGTTTCCTCATCTGTAAAATGAGCTGCAGAAGGGAATGGCAAATCACCCTAGTATCTTTTCCAAGAAAATCCAAAATAGGGTCACAAAGAGACAGATATGGCTGAAATAATTGAACAAATTATAAGGGCAAGTGACCTAAAGACCACTGGAGGACAACAGGGTAGAAGTTGAACAAATTCCAGAGCAATTTTAGGTTTTTGCTCTCCCTCCCCCTGACTCTGTAAGGATTTGCTCCATCCTACCAGGGGTGCTGCTGAATCCTTGGCTTCCTATTATTGTTGTTGTTGTTAAGTTTGGAATTCTTGTTACTGATTGCCCCTTTTCTCTTTCCCATCTTCTAGAGCAGGGGTAGGGAATCTGCAGCCTCAAGGCCATATGTAACCCCCTAGGTCCTCATGTGCTACCCTTTGAATCCAAACTTCACAAAACAAATCCCTTTAATAAAAGGATTTGTTCTGTAAAACTTAGGCTCAGTCAAAAGGCTGTACCTGGGGACCTAGAAGGCCACATGTGGCCTCTAGGCCACAGGTTCCCCACCCTGTCCTAGATGCATTCCCCTCAAGCTTCTCATAGGGCATAGTTTAACTCAGAGTCATAGAAATACAGGAATTAAGTTAACATGTACTAAGACATCAGGAGGGAGCCATTTTCCCTTTATCTCTTCTCTAGAGCAGGAAATCCCACAGTGTATAAACAGAAACTATTAGAGGTAGAAGAAACCATACTAATCAGACAGACTAGCCTCTCCTCATTTGATATACAAGGAAACAAATTGCTGGATTCTCAACCCAGTCTCATTTATACTATACCACATTGTCTTCAGGAGCACATATCAATGCTACATATTCATATAATTCCTTTTGTAAACAGATGTTTCCCAACTTACATTGAATAGCCTACAGAAAAAAAAACAACCCATCACTTTTTATAACAGTGCCTTCTTTTCCCACATGTTCAATGAGAGAAAAGAGAACTATACCCTCTGTTAAGAGAGGAGTTGAGATATAGCTGTTTCTCTACAAATATATACTTACTTATATGTATACTATCTATATTATATATGGATATATATATATGTTTGCACATATGCCACAACTAGTTATAATAATTCACTCATTTATGCCTAGGGAAGGCAATATAATGGCTCCTAAAGTTCACTTGGTTTTCATTTCCTTGGTTTTAGAGACTGTAAGTTGAAAAGTTTTGAGTACAGTCACACTCAAACCAAACCCCCACTTAGGAAAATTCCTAACATCTAGGTTGGGCCCTCTGCCTAACCTTACATTTATTTTTATCTCTAGTTAGCCCCTGGCCCCTTTGTGGTTGAGGCAAAATTTGGTTTACTGGAAACATTCGGGCAACAAAAGACCAGAATTTATAGTGTCTGAGGATTGACAGGCATTGGAAGAGAAAGTTGAAGAAAGAGATGACCATTTCTTCAAGCTTTTCTCAGCTTGAGTTCTCACTAAGATACCTATAAAATGAATGCCAATCCTTGATATTTCCCCTCTCTGATACAGGTCAGTCTTTCCTTTGCTCCATGCTTTCTTCAGGCACTCAAATCCAGAAGCTCAGAATGTCTTTCCTACTAGAGTCTCCCTTTTACACAAATCTCTAAGGACATCATGTACTTTTTCACACGTCTTTGACTGATTCGAGGAGGTATACTGTTCACAATGAGTTCTGATTCTATCAAAGCATTCTTAACTAATCACTGCATCAGAGCCAAATGGGAAATTTCAACTCAACATACAAACATATGTATTTTATACATGAACATAGGCACACATATGTATATGCATATGTATTTGTGTATGTACACATAAGTATGTGTATGTATACCTCTACACCTGTGTGTATACACATATACTTGTTAATGCTAGATAGGCATCATGGTTTAGAATTCAGGACTGGGGAACACATGTGTCCTCGAAGTCACAGGTTTCCCATCCCTGGTAGATGACAGAGAGCTGACTTTCATTCCAGAGAGACCTGCATTCAAATCATTCCTCAAATATCTATTGCTGTATAAACACCAAGCAGTTTCTCAGAGGCTTAGGCAACTCTTTAAGTCTGATTGTTGTGAGGTTAGTAGGGATCTCAAAGTCTCTATACCAAGGACGATATAAGTCTAATCTGTCTATCTATCTATCTATCTATCTATCTATCTATCTATCTATCTATCTATCTATCTAATCTATCATCTACCTATTTACCTTTATTTCTATCTTTCTCTTCCTTCCTTCCTTCCTTCCTTCCTTCCTTCCTTCCTTCCTTCCTTCCTTCCTTTCTATTTATCTATCAATCCATCCATTTATCTAATGTGATAACTAAATACCTACTGTTATTTTATCCCATTTTCTCTGTAGGAACAGAGAGCTCACATCTGCTTGTCTTTTATGCACATGACTGAAATACTTGCTAAGCATTTGGATTGAGTATAAAGCCTCCCATTTTGTAACCTTAGGGTAATCTGAGGCCAGAAAAAGCCAAACAGGCACTCAGGTCAGGAGTGTACAAGGGAGGGTGGTGGGTCAGTGACAAATGATTGCATCTGGCTGTGAGCACCCACCTACTGTCTTCCACGTACTCTGGAAGGAATGAAGAGAGTGTCCAGGCCAGCAACGAGCTGCCTGTGAAAGCAAGCTTTTTTATGTCTCTCATGGCTGAAGTACCTCCAAGCTCGCTCAGGATGCTCAGGAGGAAGCTAGGAGATACAAATAACAGTGCTTCTGACATATTGGAGATTAGCTCTGCTGTGGGTCAATAGAGAGAAAAGATACTATCTTACATCTGTTTAGCCACGTGCAGTAGATGTGTCTGGGGGAACTACATCCATGTAGGTAACTTCTGGCCTAGAAACTTCTTTTACCAACTCTAGTCAGAAACTCTTATAATTTACAGTTTTAGAGACTTGGCTTCAAAATTGATTAATCTATCCACCCATCAACAAGCATTTATGGACCTGGCACTGCGTTGAGTGCAATGCATATAAAGACAAAAATGAAACATTCTCCGTTCTTGTATCATTTACAGTCTATTTGGGGAGATCAATTGGATGTTAAAAAGAAACACTACAAAATAAATTCAAGGCAAGTTTAGAGAGAAGCATGAGCAGCTGGAGGGGTCAGGAAAAGCTTTATGGAAAAGATAGCATTTGAACCAAGTTTTGGAGGAAACTAAGGATTCTAAGAGATAGAGGTGATCAGGGAGAATATGCTGGGAACTGGGGATACTGAGTGCAGTCAGAGAGACAGGAGATGGAGTGCTGTATATGAACATTAGTAAAAAGGTCAGTAGAGCTGTACCTTAGAAGAGTAAAGTGGAAGAATTAAGTCAAGTGTTTCTGATTCCATATCTGGTTCTCCATCCTCCCCACTGCACTATCTATCTATAAGAAAAGCAAGGATGCTGGGGAGCATTTAGTCTGGGGGTGTCTGAAAACTGGTCATATCATAATCATTCTGAGGAGCCAAAGTTCTGTATAGCCAGCGAGGTCAGTGTGTTGGTAAATGTTGAACAATAATTGGTAAATGGGGATTTTATAATTGTGTTGGAAACAAGACCATGATTGACTATCAGGGAAACTGAGATTGACTCATCTTCTTGCACTCGAATTGGTTGATCTTATATATACCTCCTGCCATATCACGGTGGAGGGACTTGTGTAACTCAATGAAACTATGAGATTCAGTGCAGTTACCCAAGACAAACAGGTCATGGTGGAGAGTTCAGACCAAAGGTGATCCACTGCAGAATGAAATGGCAAACCACTCTAGTATCTTTGCCAAGAAAATCCTGTGAATAGTATTAAAAGATAGAACTAAAAAAAAAGACTAAAGATATGACTAAAAGATAGGATGTTGGAGGATGAACCTCTCAGGCTGGGAAGTGTTCAACATGTTTTGGAGACAGTAGAAGACAGAAAGGATGGATGTTTTATAGTCCACGGGGTCACAAAGAGATGGACATGATTGCATGAATAAACAACAACAAAATACCTCTTGGAGCCATGCCACAGCCTCCTGGGGATATGATGACTCAACACTGGGAATCACTGTTCTATTATAGAATGAGTATGCTATGTGCGTGTGTGTGTTTTTGTTTGTTTGTGTGTATGTGTGTGTGTGTGTGTCTGGGGGAGGGGGAATAAAGGGGAAGACTGTCAAAAGCTAAAATAGCCATCACAAAATCCCTACTTAAAAGTCACACACTCCACTCAGGATCTACTGACTCTAATACATAATCTTTACTATCCCTGGATATTGGCTTCACATTTCAAGACAAATTAGAAACAATAAAACAGAAATATGACCAACATAAATGAACAGAATAAAACAAACTGAGAAGTGATAACTTAAACCAAGAAAGTAAATATAACTAAAATAATAAAAAAAAGTAATATTCACTGCATAGTGTAGCAGTGGAAATTAAGTCTTTGAGCCAACAAAGAAAGGAAGAACTGAGTTAGGCTTCCTCTTTTTGAGAGATCATAGTCATAGATAATGTATTTAAAAAATTTTCATCTGACTTAATCAAAAGTGAAAAGTTGTATTGCTTAAAATGGCACATTTCGGTTATCTGGAACTTTCACTTAGATGGAACAGCTTAAGTTTCTAATAATTCCAAATAAATAAGGTTAGATCCACTGGGGCTCCAGAATCTACCATGGGTTTTGCCATATCCGTGAGACAGCTTTGGGGTGGAGGAAAGAGGATCAACTGAATCAGGTTGAGAGTTCTATCATATTCTACCTTGGCCTCTCTGAGCCTTAAATCTAGCTAAGCTGTTTCTGTTATCGCCACTATAGTTCAAGCTGCACTGCAGGGCAATTATATTCCATTGTCTTCAATTCAGTGGGAAGTTGCAATGAAGCCAGAGGAAAGTTCTTACCTTATCAGTTTTTTCTTCTCCTGTGTTACAATGTGCAGTGATTTAGTGAGGATGCTGAAAGGTCAGAAGAATTTTCTCAAGTCTGGGTCTCTGATCCAATTATCCTGCCTGTCCACTTAGTATGGTTAAAAACTACAACAACTTGATTTGTAATTTTATTAAAAATCCTTGTTAAACACATATCAGCTAATGCATTTAATGACCCTAGAACACAAAAGACATTTTTCTATGCTCAGCAACAGCCATTTTCCTGAAGTTTTCCATCTATCACTTCGTTCACATCAAAGTCAAACATATGGGCACAGAAGGTAAAGTGGCAATTAATTCGACGAAGCCAATATATGTGCGATTAGCTTCAAATCCATTCATCTCACCTCAAGTGTGTGTAACACCCAGGGACACCCCCTACCTCATAAGGTACATCTCCCCAGTGTGAAGCTAGGACAGATTCAAAGTGATCTGCGGGTCCGCATTCCCTAAAACCAATGCACATAAGCTCCCACTGATGTGTTTAAATTTATTTGTCAGTCCGATGGCATAATTAAGTCAAACCAAAGGTATTTAATAAAATGGTTTAGCAAGAAGAGTAGAAATGAAACATTCTGTAGCAACAAAATATTTCCCCCAGGTAAGAAGGCAGAAATGGAACAGAATAAGTATATAATTGAGAGTATAAAGTACTCTTGTAGATAGGCCTGGACTGGTGGACAAAGCCAAGAGTTACATTCAGAACGTGACTAGAATATAATTTCTGAATGAGCTTATTGTTTTCTGCTAGTCTTCTCATTTTCTAACAATTACCCACAGCCTCAGTGGGAAGAATGGACACAAACAGGGAGCACATATGAGCAGGGCATGTTCATGGAGGACCACACATAGGGACCATGTGTGATGAGGGCGCATGTGTGTGGGGGGCAGCTAGCCTTTCTAATTTCTTAGGACTGCTAAGCCGATGCCATTGTGCTGCTCTCATGGGCCTGCTCCCTGTTTGTCTTGTCTCTGCTGAACCATGTGCAGTTTTCACCAGATGCTACTCCAATGGATGCTGCTTTACCAGCTAAATGTTGTTCTTTTGGGCATATGTCTCTGGCTTTCAGCTCAGATGAAATCTTTGGCTATGTCTTCAAAGGAAGAATGGGTTCTGCCACATTCTGTAAAGCCCACATGCTTTATAAAAAACTCTTTTCAAAAAGGCAGGAATTCTACCTGATAACTAACAAAAAGCCATTCCTCAAAGTTGCCTGTCTTGCTCCTCCAGAGACATGGCTCTTGAAGCCTTTCATCTCCCAACAGAGGATACTCAGTTCTAGGTACAAACAGAACCAAAAGCAAGGTTTTCATGGCTAACTAATTGTGTGTGTGTGCGTGTGCGTGCGCGTGCGTGTGTGTGTGCGTGTGTGTGCGTGTG
>NW_027187368.1:10595322-10607822 GCF_028583685.1 Petaurus breviceps papuanus | reverse complement strand
GTAGACCTGGATTCAAATTCAGCATCAGATACTCACCAGCCAGGTGACCCTGGACAAATCACTTAACCTTTGTATGTCTCAGGATTTTTCCCCCTATGTAAAATGGGGATAATAATATACTTATTACCCAGGGTCATTCTGAAGATAAAGTGCGATGTTTACAGATCATTTTGCACTCCTTAAAGTGCTATCTAAATACTATTATTATTATCACATTTTTTTTACAAATATATTTTTGGTACTATGGTATAGCCATTTTTGTACTGAATGTGTCTCTATTGCTAATCGTTGGCAGGGATACATAAGCGTAGGAGGGTAAAGAACACTTACACGTGTAACAAAAAGGCAAAAATGGGACAGAATAAGTATATAACTGAGAGTATAAAGTACTCCTGGAGATAGTCCTGGTAGACATAGTCAGGACTTACAATCAGAACTTGCCTACAATATAATTTCTGAATGAGTTTATCGTTCTCTTCTACTTTGCCTATCCTATTTGAGATGAATACAACTAAAGGTGCATTTGATAGTATAACTATGAGGACATCTCACCTTTATAGAATTGGTAGGACCTTGTACTTTTAATTTCATGCATCTTAATGGTGCATAATGCTTAATTCTTTTTAATTTATACTGAATTCATAAGAAAATATTCATAAGAGCTTTTTTGACTTGCAAGATACCATTGGAATCTTTGTGTTACTCACGTCTTTCTTTCTTTTTCTATTTTAAACAGGAAATCCTATATTGCCAAGAACATCAATGTCAAAACTCAAGAGGTTTAAGTACAATTTAATACAATGAAGCCACAGAGTTTGAGCAGATTCCAAACTTGGCAAGCCGTGTCTCCCTACCACAAGAAAGCATGAATTGCCTTTGAGGATCTTAAAAGAGTTTTAGGTCCAGAGATAGGAAAATGAGAGGCAGCTTAATATCTATTTACTGGAAAGATGGTCCACATGCCCCTGTGGTCATGGGATCATACATCAGGACAATCACTAGGGATTTGGTAAAAGAGTGTGAGGATCTAGCTGCCTACTCTGAAGGAAATTGGGAAGAATTGAGCTTAAGGCTGAATTCAGATACCATATTTGAATTGTGGGGGGCCATTTGAAATGTGACAGGCCATACTATCAACCTTCACTTTGTGTGAAATATGTTTTCCTCTTATGGTTTCAAAGAGGGGCATCATGGTGCTAGGAAGAATATTAGACTTGGAGCCAGGATAGCTGAGTTGGGGTCCTGGCTCTGACCCTTCCCAGCTGTGTGCTAAGTGGGCAAGTTATCAAACTTTTCTGAATCTCATTTGTTAAATGGATATATTTATATTTGGTAGCATTCTCCTTAAAAGTGTTATTTATTTATTTTTCTTATTTTTAAGGAAAATACTTTGTCAAATTTATAACTGGGAGCTGGTCAAAACTGACTTGACTGGTGTGGTCACAACCCCCCTGAACGCATGTTTTACTAAGACTCAGTAAAACTCGAGACTGGATATCCCTTCCCCCCACCCCCAACCCTACCCTAACCCAGCTGCTTCCTTAAATGGGATATTTAGAGTTGTTTCCTAGATCCTTTTCCCTCATCCCTTATTAAGCAATTTAGAAAATACTCTCATTCTGGTCTTTCTGATTTCCTTACTAACTTTTCTTATGGATGACAGCACAGTTTCCTATTAGTGCCATGTATAAAACTCTACATGAGTTTCAGCCCTGGTGGGTCTTAGGTCTTTGATCAGAGTTCAAATGTTGTTGCACACCCTGCTGCTCTTGGGCCAAGGGCAATGGAGCTTACACATTGATACTATTCTCCATTCTCATCCTACTCTCCCGACTAGCAATGACGTTGTGTTAACTACTATTTCTCTTTGGGTGGTACGGTCACTCTTTGTTGGAACCACTTCCCCGCCCTTTCCTTTTTACAGTGCAATAACCCTATGTATTTGGGAGGAATGATCATCATATGCCTTATCAATAACAATCCCAAGAGTAACACCACCTTGGATTTATATAAATACATGAAGAGCTACCCTACTGAAAGTTCTTCTCTAAGGCTTCTTCTTGGCTCCTGGAAGGTGATGCCAGGGAAGAGTAACCCCCACTGGAAATACTTCCCATATGGTTCTGGTGGTAAAGGGCACATCTCTTTTCCAAAGAGGAGTCTTGCTAAGTTTGAGGAGGTTCACGATGAGCTTAACTACTGGGTGACATTTTTTCAAACAAGGCAGCTTTCAAGGATAGTCTACTAAGCTGATGACAGGTTAAAATCTGTTTTAGTGCATTGTGACCCTATGTGCTCAAAACAGAACCATGACAGACTGAAGTATAAAAAGCTTCTTGTATTATTTATGTCACTTTCACATATTTTTAAAAATTTGTTTCTCATTATAGATCATGAAGACAATGGGGTCAGCATTATTATTCAAAGCAAAATTTGTCTCTTTTGTGTCTTATCCTTTTGAAGGGCCAATTGAGTACACAGCAGTAAACTCACTTGGGGCCGCTAGGTGGCTCACTGGATAGAGTGAGAAACCTGAAGTCAGGAAGACTCATCTTCCTGTGTTCAAATCAGGTCCCAGACACTTACTAGCTGGGTTACCCTGGGCAAGTCACTTAACCCTATTTGTCTCAGTTTCCTTTACTGTAAAATGAGCTGGAGAAGGAAATGGCAAACCACTCCAATCTCTTTGCCAAGAAAACCTCGAAGGGCATCATGAAGAGTTGAACATGACTGGAAAGCAAGAACTGTGAATTCATTTGAGTTCAGGTGTTAGTTCCCAGCAATGATTTTATATTGCTTTCTCTTGAAAATAAGCCCTCTCTTACAAATCCTTTTCTCTCCTTTATCTCCTCCATCCCCCCCTTACTTCAGGCCCATATTACCTGCTTTCCTAGACTATTGTAAAAGTTCTTATCTTGTCTTCCTTCCCTTATATTTACTCCATGTGCTGTGTAAATGCTTCCAGATTAATCTTCCTTTTGCATAGCTCAGATCTTGTAAGTTCCCGTACAGAATCCTTCAAAGACTCATTATTGCTTACTGAATGAGAGAGAATGTGCTGTATTGAAAAACACTGGAGTCTGGGTCAGATGACCCAAATTTGAATCCTGGCTAATGCTAGGTCTGTGACTATAGACAAGCAGCTCAAGCCAATTTTTTTGACTTGCAGAGAGATCATCTCTACCATGGGAATAATGATAATGAAACTGCCTTCCTCTATAGGCATGCATTGAGTGTGAGACATATGTTGAATCCTAGAAAATGACCAGGTATGTCAGCACATATGGCCCACAAACTCAATGCGCATGTATTCTTGTCTCACTGGCTTATTATAGGGAAAACCTTATATACATCAGAGGTGCCAGACATGTGGTCTACAATACTTCCAAGTATGGGATGAACCAAATGAAAATGTAATTGGGAAATATTTAACAAAACAAATAAAAATCTGCCATTGTTTAGTTATGTCTGACTCTTCATGACCTCATTGGGGTTTTCTTGGCAAAGTTGCTAGGATGGTTTGCAATTTCCTTCTTCAACTCATTTTGCAGATGAGGAAACTGAGGCAAACAGTGTCTAGGGTCACATAGCTAATAAGTGTTTGAGGTCAGATTTGGACTCAGGAATATGAGTCTTCCTGATTCCAGGCTTGGTACCCTATGCAGTGGACAATCTAGCTAACCCCAAATAAAACAGAACATAGATTAAATTAAAATGTAACTTTCTAAGTCCATACGAGTCTACAGGGGTCCATATGTATGGTTTAGTTGCCTTGTTTCTATCAGTGGTTTAAAAGGTGAAGTTCTAGATTTTAAAAATTATTATTATTGTTGAATTTATATTATTATTATTGTTGTTTTAGTTGTTATATTAGTTTTTATTAGTAGAGAAATTCTAATTCTTTATCACAGAATCCAAGTCTCAAAGCCCTGTGGTTTGATTTTCCTTATCTTTCCAAGCTAATCACACATGGGACTGCTACATGTACTGCAAATTCAAGACAAACAGGACTTCTCACCTTTCCTTTCCCACCTCTGTGCCTTTGAAACCTACTTAGGAAGTACCCTTGGCTCATGTCTGTTACTCCTCTCTATCCTTCAAAGCCCAGCTCAAATGCCACCTCCTTCATGAGGTTCTCTCTCTCTCTCTCTCTCTCTCTCTCTCTCTCTCTCTCTCTCTCTCTCTGTCTCTCTCTGTCTCTCTCTTTCTCTTTCTCTGTCTGTCTGTCTCTCTCTTCCCCCACCCCCTCTGATTTCCACAAGTGGATGAAACTGGTTTCTGCTTGCTCTTTATTTATTCTTTTGGGTACTTAGAACTTTAGAATCATGGGTACTTAAAACTTTAGAATGTGGCCCAACACTTTTATTTTACTTATAAGGAAACTGAGGCCCACAGAGCAAAGCAACTTGTTCAAAATTACACAGATTAGTGATCATTGAAGGCAGAATTTGAATCCTGGTCCTCTGACTCCACAGTTAGTGCTCTTCCCAAAAGGGCCAAAGGGAAGTCAGCTTGAACCCAGAGCTGGGTGAGGGAAGATGACTTCTCAAGAGAAGGGTTAGGTTTTTTTTTTCCAATTATATCTGGCTTTTTATGTCCCTACACTAGAGATCCATTTTCCAAAACAAAGCTTAGGTTTGACTCACAAACAGGGTAAACACAAGTAAATATAAATGTACTTACTTATATTTATAATATACCTGTATATAGCTACATATCTATGTATATGTAATAAATTTTTGTCATATATAAATATATAATATGCAGTATATAAAATATACATTATTTAATATGCAGTATATATATTAGAGACAGGTGGCATTTCAACATTTTCCATTATACATACTGGGAATGACAGTGGACACAATAGGAGTATGCCAATGCCAGGTCAAATCTGCTTATGAGAGCTAATTGTTCAATTTTCAGTGTGAACATTTACACTTTGGAAAGTGGCAAATGCTACAAATTAGACTTGATTTATTATTTTGTTGATTGTCTAGACTTAAGAAGTTAAAGTTAAGTGCATTGTATGTATATTTTTCCCAAGGAGCCAATTATTAAATATTTTTATAAAAATTAACCATATCATGCATAATGTTTGGTATGTAAATGTTAAATATATGCCATTACATCTAACCCATGTCTTTTACAAATGAGGAAACAGGCTCAGAAAGTGAATTGTCCAAAATCATATAGGTGGGAGGTAGTAGGAAGGGATTTGTTCACTGGTCCTTTGATTCCAAATTCAGAGTTCTTCTTGTGCCAACATGTGCCTTTGTGCCTTTTGATTCCATCCAAGAACCAAAACTGAAGTCCCAGAGCCCTGAATGTCTAAATATTATGAATTTAAAAGTGTTAAAGTGATCAGGGCTGGGGACTGATCAACATTTGGCAGCATTTGACTGTCAAGAAAAAATGGAATGGAGATTTGAAATAGGCCAGCCCTTTGGAGGAATAGGGGGGTAGGTTTGGGGGTGAGGGTGTGGTGAGCCTGCAGACTTATAGGTAAGGAGTTCTCCAAATGCTAATATTTTAACTCGGGTCAGAGGGGTGGGCACATGTGTTTATCCAAATAACTCATCTTATTAAGGCACAGCCTGGTGAAATATAAACCACGACCAAAGATCCCTGCTAATGCAGAACACATCACTCTTGCTTTTCCAGTGTAACCAAACAATTTTCATGCATTTGTGGAAACAAATTGAAAACAAATATTCTGAACAGACATTTCAACACATCAGCAACTTGGATACAAGAAGTAGGAATCTCAACTAGGAGGAGGAGATGGAGGCCTAGCCCAGTTGGATCAATTACCAACGTGCAAAGGAGTAGAGAAGGGGAGCAGAAGCCCTAGTGGAGATAAACCCACCTAAGGGCCATGCAGTACAACCATCCTTTCATGATACACATAATCTCATTATGGCACAAACACCATGATAAAAGGTGTCTCTTCACAACCCAGCCTGGTTCTCATATTGGCGGAAGTTCTGATGGATGGCTTGACAAATTACTGTAACAGAAAGCAAGAAGGGCCTAACCCAAGCTGAATGTCCTTCCTTCCTCATCCCCAAGGCCCTCTTTGCTTTATGCAACACTCACAAAAGGCCTGGAACTGTGGAACAGCTTGGTCCAGGTAAAAAAATTTCTTACTTTCCAAAGCATCTGGAAAGGAAAAGAGCTTGGCTCTGGCTGGAAAATTATCCTCACTGGCCCAGCTTCCATATTAGTTGATTATGGACATTAATCTGAGCTGATGTGCCCAATTTCCTGAGCACCTTTAGGAGATTATCAAATCAAAGGGCATGAGAAGAGAGGAGGATTTTTTTAAGGTAATGAAACTTATTTGGGATGCAGATTTAATATCTTAAGTTTTGCATGACTGCAGTGAATATGACCTCTTCCAGATTCGTATTTTCTCATAATTTTTGTTTCCTTATGAAGAGAGTACCTCCTGCTGCTAAATGATGAATTTAACTTTCATTCCCAATTTCCATTGCAACTAGGAGGACAATTCAAGTTATCCAACAAGTCCATATTATAATCATCTTAACATTTGGACTTTTGCTCTGGTTTGGAATTTCAGATGGTGGGAACGGAGGCCCAGTGAGACAAGCTTTTATAGGATTCTGCAAAGTGGCATCCCAGTGCAACAGAAAGAATACTAATCTTAGAATCAGCAGCCTTAGGTTTAATTTATGGTAGCCATTTGACCATCAGAGAAGGCACTTCTCTCTGGGCCTCTGTTTCTTCTGTAAATTGAAGGATTTGGCCTAGATAATCAGGTTCCTTCTGACTTTAATCAATCAATAAGCATTTATTAAATTCTTACTATGTGCCCAGTACTTTTCTAAGCATCAGGAAAAAAAATAGAATTTATGAAGCAGTCAATTTCATGGGAAACCTTTGGGGGACTTGATGGGAAATAGAGATGAGGGATATTGGTCTGGGTTTATAAGAATGCATTTTGAAGGAGGACAATATGGCTAACTCATAGGTCACTTTGCAGAACTGCTCTTCAGTTACCAATAAGCAATTCATCCATATTCTAGAATCATATTTGAAGAACTAGGTAAGAGCTTGGAGATAATCTAACTCAATTCCCTTGTTTTATAGATGAGGAATCTGAGATCCAGAGTGGTCAAGTAAAGGTAATACATGTAATAAGCGGAAGAGACAGGGATTAAATTCAGATCCTCTGACACCAAATCCAACTTTTTTTGTTTAGTTTGGTTTGGTTTGGTTTTTTGCACTGAATTTTTTCTTTTTGGATTATCTTGTGAGGACGAATCAAAAGGTAGACATGCTCTTCTATTCCTTGTCTTCAAACTCTTACCTTCCAGCCCCACCTTATGGGCTGAAAAAAAAAACACATTTGGAATCAAGACACACAGAATGGTTCTATCCTGACTTTCAACCTTCTGAGATGGGACTACTGTCTTATCTTGAGGGTAAATAAAAGGATCCTTAGAACTATAAATGCACCATGATAAATTAGTATATACATGTTTTTAGGAGAACAGAGTGAATCTTCCCCACCCATGTTGAATCACCAACACTTCTATGGAAATCATTTCATGGTACCAAAGACAAACCAAATATTTATATATCAGCTAAGCAAGAGGCTTAGGGAGGATGCTTCTGGGGCTTTATTTTACTAGGCGGGCCAAGGAAAAAGTCTCCACTTATTCTGAAAAATCAGAACAACCAGAATGGGTGGAAATTCTGATAGATTTAGGTCTTCCTGATGGACAGTGTTGCTTGTGAGGGGCTTATTATATGGAACTTTTGCATAATGGTTGCCAGGTTTGAATTAAGGCCTTAAAGAGTCAGGCTCATGGTTGAATGCAATTTGGAGTCTGAAGCAAGATAGAATGTAAGCTCCTATAGGGCAATTTTTTTTTTTGTAATCTTAATACTTAGTACAGTGTCTAGAACATAATAGTTTAACAATTCTTTTTGAATTGAATTGAGTTAAACCTTAGCCATTCCACTTCATATCAATGCAGTGATGGGCAGATTACTTCCCCAACATCTCATTTTTCTCATTAAAAAGGGTGTGGTAGACTAGACAATCTTGCCTTTTCCACTTCTACTTTCAATGATTAGTGATAAAATTCTAGGAGGTAGTTTATGGGCTTTTAGACCCACTTCTTGTTCCATTAAGAAGGCATTGAAAGGCCTAGTAGTACTGTCACCAACTGGGAAAAGAAAATAATCTGACCTCGTTTTCCCCTGTCAATGCTACCTACTAGTACTCATCAACCGAGACTTTTCTGATATTTGCTCCAGTCTCTCCATTCTCCATGCTATGGCCCCATACTTGCATATCTGCTCTTTCACTTGCCCTGTTCTTTTATCTTTTCCATCCCAACTTTCTTATCTAGGTCTATCCAACCCTGTTTGGTGGATAAAGCATGGAATTTGGACTCAGAAGACTTGGTTTCAGCTCCTTCCTCAGACACTTACTTCAGCTCAGCTACCCTGGGTGGGTCATTTAGTGTCTCTTAGCCTCAATATGCAAAACAACAGAGTTGGACTCAATCATTCCCACTCTCAATATATGATACCATGAAATTCTACACCCTACAACAACCAGCTCAAACCTTCCCTCCTCCAGGAATCCTTTTTGTCTTGTTCCAGTCACTTTGATCTCTTTCTTCCTTCAATTCCTTTAACATTCATAGATGGTACCACCCAATTCTGTTCTTTACATCCTGCCTTGGGTTCTTTACTTATTTTGTGTAAGCACATCAAGGATCCTTCAACATAAAACAGGGTAAATTTCTTTGGGCATCATGGAATTCATAAATTTGGAGCTAAAAGGGACCTCAGAGGTCATCAAAAACTATTCTCACATTTTAGTGAAAAGGAAACTGAGCAATCAAGTTAAGTGACAGTCTCAAGGCTAGATGAAGTGGCAGAGAAAGGTGTAAAGGCAAGTCCTTTGACTCATGATACAGCATTCTTTCTATGTTGTTATACTGTCTCTGACAATCAGGGACTGTGTCTTCTTTTTTGAATTTGCCATATGGATTTCTGTAGGGCTGAACATTCTGCAAGAGTCCAATAAAGGGTTCTTGGCAGATGAAAGCCTGGCTTACCACCATGCTGCAGAATACAATCATGTTGTGTTTATAGATCTACTGGGAGGCTCGAAGATGCAAAGTATCTGCACTTTGCATTTGTTCAAAGATGTCCAGGAGCCAAAGGGAAATAATCAATGGAATGAATGAATAAAACAAATGGTTTAATGAGTGATTGGGTGAGAAAAAAGAATCTATTAAGGACTTACTACTGTGCCAAGAGCTCCAAATACAGAAACAAAGATAGTCCCTGACCCCAAGAAGCTTACATTATTATAGGGAGAAACAACCCATATAGGGAAGTGATAGGAGTATTTTTTTATGGAAAGATACTAGGTTGATGAATGGAGCCATAGGGGATTAGACTGACACATTTTTCCAGAAGTAATGGCAATATTGACTTTAGTTCCAAACTGGCGATTGTAAAGGGTGGAAGGGACAGGGTATATATATATATATATATATATATATATACACATACATATATATATATACATATACATATATATATACACATACACACACATATATACATATATATGTATATGTATGTGTATATATATATATATATATATATATATATGGTTAGGTTAGAAAAAATGAAAAAGCATTGATTAGGTATTTACTGTATGTCAAGCACTGTGCTCAAAGTTGGTTAGGGTTGTGGCCTGCCTAAGGCTTATTTGGACAGACAAATCAGTAGATAATGTGGATCCTATTTACCCAGACCACTGCTGACATTACATTGTAAATGATATAGCAAACCACTGAAAGGCAAAGCTGGCAGGGGCTTTGGAGGTCATGCACTTCAATGTCCTCATCTTATATGTGGGGAAACCGAAGACCTCCAAGAGAAGGAGACTAATCTAAAGTCACATGCCTACACAGAAGAAAAAACTTGTACTGGAGTCTGTTTTCTAATTCACAGGCCATTGTGTTGCTTTCTAATAAGCCGAGTCAACTGCCTCTTTAAATCTCACTTTGATCTTAAGGGGTACTGTTTTATGTACTTAATAACAAACTTAGTTCAATTTTTGGGAAGGGAGGTGGGGATAAGGGGTATGATAGCACAAGAAGCCAACTACAAGGGCATCTCCTAACAGATACTCATTGGAAGAGACCATAACAGAATTAGCAATACTTAGGTGGGCCTCACTTTAAGCAAACCCACTACACAAAAATCCAACTAAACGAAGCCAAAGAAGTACGTTAGGTGATTATCTTTATTACACAAAGAGTCTTCATTTTTCAAAATTATATTTCAAAATACATTGCATGATGTCATTAAGAGGTTAGGGCCCTGAAGCATAGCTGTAAGAATAAGATTTCATTTGCCAAAATCCTGCTTACATTTATGTTTTATAAACAATGCAATTACCTAGACAGAAAATCATCCACTGACAGTCAGAGCCAGGCAGGGCTTGGAGTGGAGGACCCTCAGAATCTCAGAGAGGGAAGACATCTGGGTTCCTCTGGTACAGTTCACATCTGTGATGTGACCCCTCACTTGGCACAGGAGGAAAATGGAGCTCAGGGAAGGGAAGTCACTTCCCCAGGGTCACACAATGAGATAGTGGCAAGAGCTGGCAGTGAATGAAGTTCTCCTGGCTCCCTGCTTAGAGCCCTTGCTATCCCTCGTGGTCAGGATGTGCCTTCCAGGAGCTAGGCCTGATAAGGATGTTGCCAAAGCTAAATAAGTGTAGCACCTGCCATACAGTAGGCACTTAATAAATGCATATTGACTGACTGGCCCAAATCAGACAACTTTTTAAGTGACCAGGACCAGGATTTAAACCCTTGTCTTCAAGCTGTAGATACAATGCTCTTTTTGTCATCGTCAAGCTCTTTTGCTACTGATGAATGACCTGGACCTTCCAGTCTGTTTGATAGTTTGCATTTGCCTGACATTTCTTCAAATGATTTGTTTTTCCCTGTTCTATAGGTTTGCTTGTGAAAGGCAGTAAATTATTTCCAAGGACGTCTTTGTGGGGTTCTGTGCTACTTTCTTCAGGCAGGGAAAGCTTAGAGCTCAGCCCACTACCTTTGCTTCTCTGTAAATGGAGGTCAGTGTGAATGGAAACAGTCATAACTGAGACTTGGTTCCTTGCAATATCTTTCACAAAAATAGGTTGTTTTTTGTTTCCCTAAGCAGTATATTGCATTAACAGGAATATCCCTTATGCTTCTGGAATCCAAGCTGAACTTTGGGAATGGTTTCCTTCCACTAGGGACTAAGGTGGTGAAAGTTCCATCCCCTCAGGAAATTCCTGTCCCCAGTGGGATACTCTTACCTTCACACATATCACCACCTGGGCCATTTATCCTGCTTCGTCAGCATCTGCACATTCTGTTCCCATGACTCCTGATAAGATAAGAGTTTATTTTTGTTGATCAACCTTTCCAAGCCTCACTTTCTCCATCTCTGAAACAAAATATTTTACCTATAGTACTAACTTCATAAGGTTATTGGTAAGGATGAAATAATAGAATTTTGGTTAAGTTTCCATCAGCTATCTAATTTGACATGAAAGGAATCCACAGAACAACATAAAAAAAAAAAAACACCGACTCTTCTTAAAGGCCTCCAATGAGAGGGGACCCACTACTTCCTAAAGTGGTCCATTTTCTTTTTGGATAGCTAAGCTTGTTAGATTGTTTTTTCCTTGACCTAAAATGTACTTCTTTGAAATTTCTACCTATTGCTCCCAGTTCTGTTTTCTGAGGCAAAACAGAACAAGTCTAACCATTTTGCTACATGAAAGTCCTTCACTTACTTGAAGACAGCTCTCATATCCTCCCTGAGTTTTCTCTTCTTCAGGCTAATTTCCATTGCTAGTTTTTTTCAAACAATCTTCCTCTGGCATAGACTCAACATCTTTTACCATTCTGATCATCCTCATTTGTATACTCTCCAGCTCATCAATAGCTTGCTTGCTTTCTTTCTTTTTCTTTCTTTCTTTCTTTCTTTCTTTCTTTCTTTCTTTCTTTCTTTCTTTCTTTCTTTCTTTCTTTCTTTCTTTCTTTTTCTTCCTTTCTTCCTTTCTTTCTTCCTTTCATCTTTCCTTCCTTTGTCTTTTCTGTCTTCTTTCCTTCCTCCCTTCCTTCATTTCTCTTTCTTTCTCTTTCTTTCTTTCTTCTTTTTTCTTCCTTCCTCCCTTCCTTCATTTCTCTTTCTTTCTTCTTTATTTCTTTGTTTCTTCCTTTCATCTTTCCTTCCTTTGTCCTTTCTGTCTTCCTTCTTTCCTTCCTCTCTTCATTTCTCTTTCTTTCTTTTTTGTTTCTTCCTTCCTTCCTTCCTTCCTTTCTCTCTCTCTCTTTCTTTCTTTCTTTCTTTCTTTCTTTCTTTCTTTCTTTCTTTCTTTCTTTCTTTCTTTCTTTCTTTCTTTCTTTCTTTCTTTCTTTCTTTCTTTCTTTCTT
>NW_027187368.1:10593003-10595312 GCF_028583685.1 Petaurus breviceps papuanus | reverse complement strand
CTTTCTTTCTTTCTTTCTTTCTTTCTTTCTTTCTTTCTTTCTTTCTTCCTTCCTCTCTTTCTTCCTTCTTTCCATACATACATATTATACATATTTAAACTTTAATACATGAGAAAATGAAAAAAATTACCTTCCCTTGTACTCAGTATCTTTCTAAAACATAGCACATATAACATACTTCAAATATGGCCTGATCATGGTAAAGAGAAGGAAAAGGGGACCAATAGCGGTGTGGAGGAATAAGCATATATATATTTCAAGATACTGTACTTCACTAAAGTATGTTCCAGATATCTCATTTTTTCTGCACTATAACCCTGGAAAGTAGCAGTTGGTGCTAACTCCATTTTGCAGTTGAGAAAACCGAGGAAAACAGAGGTTAACTGACTTGCCTGAGGTTATGCATTTTGCAAGTGTCTGAAGCCATATTGAGCCCAAGTCTTCCTGACTCTGGGCCCAGAGTTTCATCCATTACACCACCTACCTGGCTTAAAAGTATGGATCACATGAGACACTGGATGATTGAGTGCCATTCAAACCTTTTGCTCCTTATTTACTATCATTTGCTGCTGTTAGTGTTTGGTTCTCTTATAATATTCAAGAGTTTAGGAGACCTGGAAAGATCAGTAAGGGAAAGAACACTCAACTGGGAAGCAGTAGACTTGGGTTTGAGCCCTGATTTTCTCCTACTATATAAACTGGCTATGGTCCTTAGTTTTCCCCCCCTGTAAAGTGAAAGGATTGGACTAAATGGTCCCTAAGAGCCCTTCCTGTCTAGATACCCTGCAATTTTGAACTAGGAGATTCCTGTGTTGAACTCTGTGTCAGAAGTGTCAAAAACATGGCCAATGGACACGTGGCCCACAACACTCCTAAAAGCAGTCAGAACCAGATTAAAATTTAATTGGGAAATATTTAATAAATGTCATATAATGAAACAGATATATGACATTTTAAATAAGTTCATTATTCATTTTAAAATTCTTTTCTTTTTAAATTTTGAGTTCTAAATTCTCTCCCTCTCTCTCACTCTTCCCCCACCAACTGAGAAGGCAAGCAGTAGGATATAAAGTATATATGTAAAATACCAAAAAAATTCAATATTATCCATATCTGAAAAAAGCAAAATAAAAAATAAAGTGAGAAAATTATAATTCAATTTGTACTCAGCGTTCATCAGTTCTCTCTTTGGAGGTGGATAACATTTTTCATCATGAGTCCTTTAGAATTGTTTTGGATCACTGTATTGATTAGAGGAGTCAAGTCTTTCACAGCTGTTCATCATTACACTATTGATATCAGTGTGAATTTTTATCTCCCCATTCTTTGCACTCAATTTGTATCAGTGCTCTTGCAATATTTTCCCCCTGAAATGACCCTCTCATCATTTCTTATAACACAATAGTACTCCATCACAATCATATGCCACAACTCGGTCAGTCAATTTGCAAGTGATGGGCATTCCCTTAATTTCTATTTCTTTGCCACCACAAAAAGAGTTGCTATGAATATTTTTGTCCCTGTATGTCCTTTTCCTTTTTCTTTGGTCTCTTTGGAGTACAGATTTAATAATGCTGTTGTTGTATATGCATGGTTTTATAGTCCTTTGGGCATAGCTCCAGATTGTTGTTCAAAATGGTTAGACTAGCTCACTAATCTACTAACAATTCACTAATATATGTATTTTCCCTCATCCCCTCCAGTAACTGTCATTTTTGACAGATATGAGGTTGTTTCAATTTGCCTTGCTCTAATGGATAGTCATGTAGAGAATTTTTTAATTTGACATAGATAACTGATTTCTTCTTCTAAAAACTGCCTAGTCATATCCTTTGTTCATTTATCAGGTGGGGAATAATTCACAGATTTGACTCAGTTCCCTATGTATTTGGGAAATGAGGCCTTTATCAGAGAGTTTACTAAAAAACTTTTGTTATTACTTAATTATTTATGGTATCTTTTAGTAAAATATAATTTCCCTGATTATCTCTTTAATTGGGTCTATTTTTACTACTTTTGTTTTGTCTGAGATGATTGCTACTCCTGCCTTTTTTTTAACTTCAGCTGAAGCATAATAGATTTGCCTCCAACTCTTCATTTTAACTCTATGTGTACCT
This sequence comes from Petaurus breviceps papuanus, assembly GCF_028583685.1. NCBI lineage: Eukaryota > Metazoa > Chordata > Mammalia > Diprotodontia > Petauridae > Petaurus > Petaurus breviceps. The sequence goes on along the minus strand of NW_027187368.1, from coordinate 10,593,195 downwards.
TTTTGTTTCAAGTGTGTGTCTTGTACACAGAAAATTGTTAGATTCTGGTTTCTAATCCATTCTGCTATCTGCTTCCATTTTATATATTGGCTCATTCCATTTACACTCATAATTATGATTACTGTGTATTCCCTCCATTTCTCTCCTCTCTCTCTCTCTCTCTCTCTCTCTCTCTCTCTCTCTCTCTCTCTC